>NC_056618.1:26146912-26295547 GCF_018340385.1 Cyprinus carpio
GGTCAAGGAAGACCAAGGACTGGAGGATGTACAGAATGCCAGGTTCATGTTTTCTTCAAGAGGCACTGAGCAACATAGTTTCATATCTGGTAAAAGTGTATTTTATATATATATATATATATATATATATATATATATATATATATATATATAATATATATAAAACATAAGTAAATATGTTTAGGACGCAAGATCGCTGAAGAACGCATATTGAGAAACAGCCTTTAACTATCATAAACTTAATTTAAACAACAACAAAAAAATGTTAGGTACAATGTACTTATTGTGTTCCTGTTGTATTGCAAAACACTTTTGCTGCTGTTGAGGTGGGATGTGGGTCAGGTTAGGAACAGGTTTAACAGTAATTTTACAGTAATTACAGAAATTAATTTAAGATGTACTTACATGCAGGTATTTTTAAATAGAAGTAAATCATAGTGGGTAACAATTTACTTACTATTGTAATAAAAATAAATTATGCGTAATTACATGCAAGTAACCCTAAACCTAACCATATAGTAAGTACATGTACACTCTAAAAAATCTTGGGTTATTTTTTCAACCCAAATGCTGGGTTGAGCCTTTTGGGGTTTTTTATGGGGTTATTTTTTCAGTGTTTGGGTAGTTTTTGTGTTACCCAGCCCCCGGGTCAAATGTAACAACCCAGTGTTTGGGTTGTTTTGCAGCTCCTGGGTCAATTGTAACAACCCAATGTTTGGGTAGTTTTTGTATTACTCAGATCCTGGGTCAGACTTAACCCAGCGGTTGAGTTATTTATCGCGGGGATTTGCTTCTGTTCTGGGGGGAGCAGTTCTTAGCGCCATCGAATTGATGCATTCGTCGGTAAAATACAGGTTTGTATACATTTTATTTTATCTATAAAATCGTTACTGTGCTGTATATCGTTCAATTTCATGCAGAGCAACACGGCGCGCGGTATGAATCACCTTTAACGAGTGTCACGGTCTTTTCGCGTGATGGAAAAACCTGATGCTTTGCATAAAATAAACGATTTTATTCGTAAAGATACAGAATACAAATACTTTGGATGTTAAAATATTTCCTCAAAGCAGTTTACTGTTTGTTTTTGGGCAGGTTATTAAGGCAGTCATAGTATATCACTTATCATGCAAACCAGAGGTTCTGCCGACTAATCCGTGAGCAGTTCCCCGCCGAACACGACTCCAGCTCGGGCACGAGAACCAGCGCTGCGCGGCGTAGTTACGGTGGAAACAGAATAACAGAGACTGGTTAATAACACCTAAATTACTTCTGTTTAATGTTTAATTTTCACTTTAAATGTTTGTTAAACAAGGTTAAATTTGGGCAATATGTATAGCCTATTAAAACGATATAAACAATGCTGTAAATGATAAATAAAGGAGAATAAAGGAAGTTATCATGCAAACCAGTGGTTGTGTCGATTATTTTAGAAACGTTTAGAGGATTTAAGTTAATCTGTAAACATTATTTAATGTATGAAGTAAAAAATAAGCTAGTAATATAGTAAAAATGAATAAACCATAGCTGGGTTAAATCAACCCATTATGCTGGGTTAAATAAACAACCCAATTTGCTGGGTAAATTAACCCAAGATGGGTTCTGTCCTATATTTACCCAGCCCTTGGGTTATTAACAACCCAAATTGGGTTGTTTTTAACCCAGTGTTTTTTAGAGTGTAGTTAATTAATATTACTCAGTACATACATGTATAATTACACTGTAACAAGGACACCTTAAAATAAAGCATAACCCCATCCTGTATATGTACAATAACAAGTGCACTGTATCAAATGATTAATTTAAATGTAAGTACATATTAGTTATTTACACTTAATATAAAGTAGGTCTGTTTATAGTCCTATATGAGAAGGTTATACGCCAACATAGTAGCAGAGTTCCCTTTCAGTTGGAACGGAGACGTCACGTCGAATGACCGACAAATTGGGATCTCGCTTAGAGAGACCAGTCTTCTTCGATTTTAAACTAAACGAGCCAATGCACATTGGCATGTGATTATTGCATCCAGCTGCTGCTGATCACAGTGTGAGTATAAATAGGCAGCAGATGCAGCGCATATTCAGCTTTTCGCTTCAGAGCCGAGCGATCACATCGTTCTGCTCCTGACTACTCTACTGAGAGAAGACTGAACAAGTTCAGCCACTCTTTGAGAGCTCTTCATGTTGGTGGAATGGCATTTCAGCAGTGGTGGTTTCCTTGTGACGAGTGGGTTGCACACATCAGGCTGCACTACCACCTGTTTATGTTGCAGGCAGCCATCTCCCCTGTGTGCTTCAGCACGCTAAAAGAGCTTTTTCCCTAAAAGAGCATTCACAGGTGCGTCTTTTTAAAGACAATGTTGCGTGGCAAACTCGACAATACATCTTTGTAAAGACGATGTGGGTTTTGCAATAGACAACGTATCACCCGGGCATTTCTGGATGTGGTTGTTACTTGGCACTGGGTGATGGTCACAATCGCTGCCTCACGTTTCTGGGCTTTAAACACACTGAGGTGGCGTTTGTGGATGAAACATGTTCTCATTGCGAGAAGATGATCATCTCGGAGTCGCGGGCCAAGCTCTGTCTCCTCAAAGGTGGCAGAGCTTCGTTGCCTCCACCTCGATCGTGTTCTCGTCATGATGGCAGTCAGGCGGGGCTACTTCAGGCAGTAGCATGGGCGGTCTGGGGGTAACAGTGATGGCAAACCCTCCAAGGAACCAACCCTCGGGGAACCATTGCTCCTCTTGCACTCTGCAACCAGTTGAGCTGCCAACGGAATGTGCTGGGCCCTCTACAAGGAGTGTACCAGCAGTATCCTTTGGAGCTCCTCCTGACGACCGGATGTCGATTGCTGCATCGGTGGGGGAGCTGGAGCTTTCTGGAGAGGAAGATTTGGCTGCGCTGCTGTCCTCCGGGACTGTAGCAATGCCTGAATCGGATCCAGAAATAACGGATATGCTTTCCCGGGCTGCTGAGGGGTTAGGGACCACCTGAGCCCTCGAGCCTGGATGATTGGTTTCTCGGGGTGGCTCGCGCTGGTTCTCAGCACCCTGCCTCGGTGCCTTTCTTCCGGGAGGTGCATGAGGAGCTCACCAGGTCATGGACAGCACCTTTAACTGCCGGAAACTGATCTGCTGGTTCCTCCTCCCTCTCCACCCTTGATGGTGGTGCAGCTAGGGGGTATACGGGGGTTCCCCCGGTGGAGTGAACGGTTGAGTTGCAGTCGTGTCCTAATACCGCCCACGCATCTGCCCCTCCTCCTGCGCCGCATCCGCAGCAGCCTCCAGCAAGTGGCACCGTGGAGCTAGGGCGCAGGCAGGCTGCCCCACCCGTCCTGACCCCCGTCAAAAATCTCAACGAGAAGAAGAGCAACAATCCCCCTGACTCCCGACCCAAAAGGCACCTCTCCCTCCTCCAGAGGAGGGCCAGGTGTAGAATCTGGAAAACTCAATGAGAGAGTGGTTTTCTCTGTCCCTGGGTCCTGGGAGGGTACGGAGAGTCACAGACCGACCAACACCGGAGCACACTCATCCTCCTCCTTTACCAGCAGGCAGCAGCCGGTGGTTCGAGAGCATCAACAAAGGCCCAACTCACGCATTCTCTGCAACCTGTGGAACCAGGTAAGCGTTGCACCACACATTTAGACCCCTCTTCGGTTTACAAGCCGCCCGAGTTAGGTGCCTGTGTTCCACCGCGCTGCTCCACTGCGGGTACGGCAGTGGTTCCGTTGGTCCCACTCGCATGGTATCTGGGGGCCTGGCTAGCGCTACCCAGCCCATCTCACTGGCTTCTGTGGACCATCAGGCTATGCAATTAAGTTTGCCTGGTGCCCCCCCCCCCCAAGTTCAGTGGCATCCACTCCACAACAGTGAAGGCAGCCGATGCTCTTGTCTTGAGGGCAGAGATCACTGTCCTACTGGTGAAGGATGCGATAGAGCCAGTCCCTCCAGCCAATTTGAAGATGGGGCGTTACAGCCCTACTTCACTGTACCCAAGAAAGGCGGTGGGGTACGACCAATCTTCGACCTGTGTGTCTTGAACCAGGCCCTTAACCAGTTACCGTTCAAGATGTTGATGCAGGAACGCATCTTCAGGTGCATCCATCCCTTGAGATTGGTTTGCAGCAATTGACCCAAAGGATGTGTACTCTATGTGTCGTCCCTTCCGCACCACAGACCATTGCTGCGGTTCACGTCCGAAGGATGAGAATATCAGTATGAGGTCCTGCCCTCCAGGCTGTCCCTGTGGCCCCATGTCTTCATGAAAGATGCGGAGAAGGCCCTTGTTCCCCTGAGAGGACAGGGTATTCTCATTCTCAACTACCTCGATGACTGGCTCATACTCGCTTACTCTCAGGATCAGTTGTGTGGACACAGAGATTTAGTTTTCTCACACCTCAGCCTGTTGGGCCTTCGGGTCAACTGGGAAAAGAGCAAACTCTCCCCAACACAGAGGATCTCTTTTCTCGGTATAGAGTTGGACTCGGTCGAACAGACAGCATGCCTCACGCAGGAATGTGCTCAGTCGGTGTTGAACTGCTTGAATACGTTCAAAAGCATGATGACAATTTCAGAGGCTCCTGGGGCATATGGCAACTATGGCAGAAGTCATGCTGCTGGGGCTGCTTCATATGAGACCGCTTCAGCACTGGCTCCATGGCTGAGTCCGGAGGTGGGCGTGGCAACGCAGCACTCACCGGGTCCAAGTTATACCGGCCTGCTTCCAAACTTTCACCCTGTGGTAAGACCTTGCATTTCTCCGGACAGGAGTGCCCCTAGACCAGGTCTCCAGGCATGCTGTGGTTCATACAGATGCCTCAAACACAGGCTTGCAGTGTCATGGGTTTGTACAGAGCCCCAACTGCACTGGCACATCAACTGCCTCGAGTTGCTGGCAGTGTATCTTGCCTTGATCTGTCTCAAGGGGTGCTTACGAGGCAAACATGTACTATTCGGACAACACTGCAACCATTGCGTACATCAACCGACAAGGTGGTCTGCACTCCCATCGCATGTCGCAACTCACCTGCCACCTCCTACTTTGGAGTAAGAAGCATCTGAGGTCGCTTTGTGCTGTTCACATTCCTGAACTGCTCAACTGGGCAGCCGATGAGCTGTCTCTAGCTGCGCTCCCGGGAGAATGGCAACTCCATCCCCAGATGGTCCAGCTGATTTGGAGACATTTTGGAGCCACTCAGGTAGACCTGTTTGCCTCTTCAGAAACCTCTTACTGCCTGTTGTTCTAGGGAACACTCGGCATTGACATACAGCTGGACCGGGGCCTTTGCAAATATGCGTTTCCCCCAGTAAGTCTTCTTGCACAGACACTGTGCAAGGTCAGGGAGGACAAGGAGCAGGTCCTGTTAGTGGCACCCTATTGGCCCACCCGGACCTGGTTCCCGGAACTAATGCTCCTTGTGACAGCCCTCCTTGGCCGATTCCTCTGAGGAAGGATCTACTGACTCAGAGACTGGGCACACTATGGCACCCACATCCAGACCTCTGGAAAACTTCATGTCTGGTCCCTGGATGGTACGTGGACGGTATGTAGGTTCTAGGTGACCTACCCAAAGAGGTGGTTGACACCATCACTTCAGCGAGAGCACTGTCTACGAGACACGCTTACGCTTGGAAGTGGAACCTGTTTGTCGAGTGGTGTTCTCCTCACCAAGAAGACCCCTGAAGATGCCAGATCATAGTCGTGCTGTCCTTCTTGCAGCAGGGGTTAGAGTGAAGGCTGTCTCCCTCCACCCTCAAATCTCACTGCGATCGCTGCTAACCACAACCCCGTAGAAGGGAGGTCGTTGTGGAAACATAATCTGTTCATCAGGTTCCTTAGGGGGGCGAGAAGGCTAAATCTTCCATGGCCCCCCATATACCCTCTTGGGACCTGACTCTAGTGCTCACAGCCTCTGCCTTTGCAGACAGTCGAGCTGAAGTTTCTGTCAATGAAAACTCTGCTCCTGCTTGCGCTGGCCTCCATCAATAGGGTAGGGGACCTGCACGCATTTTCGGTCGACGATTCGTGCCCAGAGTTTGGGCCAGCTGACTCCCAGGTAATACTGAGCCCCCGACCTGGCTATGTTCCCAAGGTTCTCACTACTCCCTTCAGGGATCAGGTGATGAGCCTGCAAGCGCTGCCCCCAGAGGAGGCGGACCCAGCCTTAGCTTTGCTGTCCCGTCCGAGCAATGCTACGTAGGCTGGGCACAAAGCTTCAGGACCTCAGACCAGCTCTTTGTCTGTAATGGAGGCCGGCAGAAGAGGAATGCCGTCTCTAAGCAGAGGATGGCCCACTGGTTAGTGAATGACATCACCCTGGCTATCAGGCACAGGATGTGCCCTGCCCAGTCAGGTTTGCGAGCTCACTTTACCAGAAGTGTTGCATCCTCCTGGGCGCTGGTTCGTGGTGCCTCGCTGATAGATATTTGTAAAGCTGCAGGCTGGGCGGCCCCCAACACTTACCTAGATTCTACAGCCTTTGTGTAGAGCCGGTATCCTCCTGTGTTCTCACCTCAAATGGGTAGAAGCACTGAGTGGGCCCGGCTTCGGGTCGGCTTGCTATAACTGCTCCAGAGGGTCCATACAGTAGACTTTGTTGAGCTCCTCTGTCCCCTCGGCAGCCAGACATCCAGCGCCAGGCCCTCTCTTGATGAATCCGTGAGAACCAGTAGAGGACTGTTTTACGGGAAGTGGCAGTATCTGTGGTCCGTTGTTAGGGATCCCAAATTCGTCGGTCATCTGACATTACGTCAGGAGTGACCGACTGAAAGGGAACGTCTCGGTTACGTATGGTAACCCTTGTTCCCTGAAGGAGGGAACAGAGGCATCACAAGAAAATACACTTTTACCTGTGGTGTCTGTGTTCTGTTGTTGTATAGTGGTGCGTGTGGGTAAGATTGATGTGATTGTCTGAGAGGCTTTCTGTTTAGAAGTGCTCCCTATATGATGATGAGTATTTGATCAAATCAGATGTTTATCATATACTTTTATCAAAGACATTAAATAAAAACATTAAATATAATGTAAAACACACTTTTACCTGTGGTGTCTGTGTTTCGTTGTTGTATAGTGGTGCTTGTGGGTAAGGTTGATGTGATTGTCTGAGTTTCTTTCTGTTTAGAAGTGCTCCCTATATGATGATGAATATTTGATCAAATCAGATGTTTATCTTATACTTTTTCACATTTATGGAAAAAACAACAACAACAATATTAAATATAATATAAAATGCACTTTTACCTGTGGTGTCTGTGTTTGGTTGTTGTATAGTGGTGCGTGTGGGTATGATTAATGTGCTTGTCTGAGTTTCTTTCTGTGTAGAAGTGCTGCCTATATGACGATGAGTATTTGATCAAATCAGATTTTTATCTTATAAAACTTCACATTTACAAAAAAAAAAAAAAAAAAAAAAACCTTTAAATATAATAAAAAACACACTTTTACCTGTGGTTTCTGTGTTTTGTTGTTGTATAGTGCTGCGTGTGGGTAAGATTGATGTGATTGTCTGAGTTTCTTTCTGTTTAGAAATGCTCCCTATATAATGATGAATATTTGATCAAATCAGATGTTTATCATATACTTTTCCCCATTTATGAAAACAACAACATTAAATATAATGTAAAACGCATTTTACCTGCGGTGTCTGTGTTTCGTTGTTGTATAGTGGTGCTTGTGGGTAAGGTTGATGTGATTGTCTGAGTTTCTTTCTGTTTAGAAGTGCTGCCTATATGATGATGAATATTTGATCAAATCAGATTTTTATCTTATACTTTTTCACATTTATGGAAAAAAACAACAACAACAATATTAAATATAATATAAAATGCACTTTTACCTGCGGTGTCTGTGTTTTGTTGTTGTATAGTGGTGCGTGTGGGTAAGATTGATGTGCTTGTCTGAGTTTCTTTCTGTTTAGAAGCGCTCCCTATATGATGATGAGTATTTGATCAAATCAGATTTTTATCCTAAGTTTTCACATTTATGAAAAAAAAAAAAAAAAAAAAAAAAAAAAAAAAAATATATATATATATATATATATATATATATATATATATATATATATATATATATATATATATATATATATATATATATATATATATATATATATAAAAACATTAAATATAATGTAAAACACACTTTTACCTGTGGTGTCTGTGTTTTGTTGTTGTATAGTGGTGCGTGTGGGTATGATTAATGTGCTTGTCTGAGTTTCTTTCTGTGTAGAAGTGCTGCCTACTGTATATGACGATGAGTATTTGATCAAATCAGATTTTTATCTTATACTTTTTCACATTTACAAAAAAAAAAACAAAAAAAAAAAACCTTTAAATATAATGTAAAATACACTTTTACCTGTGGTGTCTGTGTTTTGTTGTTGTATAGTGGTGCGTGTGGGTAAGATTGATGTGCTTGTCTGAGTTTCTTTTTGTTCAGAAGTGCTCCCTATAATAAGATGAAAATTATAAAAAATCAGATTTTTATCCAAAAAAAAAAAATTTATGAAAAAAAAAAAAAAAAAAAAAAAAAAAAAAATTTTCTTCATCCAATTACAAGTCACCTCAGACAAAAATATGACAAAAAGAAATTAAATATAATGTAAAATACACTTTTACCTGTGGTGTCTGTGTTTGGTTGTTGTATAGTGGTGCGTGTGGGTAAGATTGATGTGCTTCTCTGAGTTTCTTTCTGTGTAGAAGTGCTGTCTATATGACGATGAGTATTTGATCAAATCAGATGTTTATCATATACTTTTTCACATTTATGGAAAACAACAACAACAACAATATTAAATATAATATAAAATACACTTTTACCTGTGGTGTCTGTGTTTTGTTGTTGTATAGTGGTGCGTGTGGGAAAGATTGATGTGCTTGTCTGAGTTTCTTTCTGTTTAGAAATGCTCCCTATATAATGAGTATTTGATCAAATCAGATGTTTATCATATACTTTTTCACATTTATGAAAAAAAAAAAAAACATTAAATATAATGTAAAATACACTTTTACCTGTGGTGTCTGTGTTTCGTTGTTGTATAGTGGTGCGTGTGGGTAAGGTTGATGTGATTGTCTGAGTTTCTTTCTGTTTAGAAGTGCTCCCTACATGATGATGAATATTTTCTGCGCAGAATAAGGCATTAATGTGTGCTTTATAAGCACTAATAAACAATCAATATGCTAATAATATGCATGCTAATAAGCAACTAGTTAATAGGAAGAATTGGTCCCTATACTAAAGTGTTACCTTTTTTAAGATGAAATATGAATAAAAACATGCAATATGATTTTAATTACTTCAATATACATATGAATACATTTTTAAAATCTAAATTATTTATACCTAATTTTAATTCATTCATATTTAACAGCCAACATTGCCATATTAAATTACAAGAATACTGTAATATTTGATTTTAATAGGACAGTTTATAAAATCTTTACTTGTGATTGATTATATAGCACTGGCTGTGATAGTATCTCAAAAGAGGATAATCAGTACCTTTGTCATTTGATGTCATGTGATCTTGAAAATGAATAAATAAATAAATGATTATTATTGCAGCACAGGAACTGAATTTTTTGATGAACAAAAATAAATGTTTTATGTTAGTATCTATATTGCAGGATTTTTAAATGAGAAGCCTGGTGTTGCTTAAAAGGGCTTGCTCGGGTCTCAACAAACAAACAAACAAATAACACCTCTTGCTCAGTAACGTGCTCGCAGCATGGCATGATGGGAAGATGGAGGTCAGAGTGTGAGAGATTGTGCGTGAGAGAATAATAATGCAGGAGTGTGAGTTTGATGTCGGCTTTACCTTTGGTGCTGTCTGTAGGTGCGTTTGATAAAGTGGTGAGAGTGGGGAAATTTGTTTGAGGGACTGTAATGATAGATTGACAGCATGAAAAACTTGTAGTTTTCACTGATAAATATTTTATGACCCATATGTTTAATCAGGAACAGCATAACAGAAACAGAGGAACACTTACCTGCATCACTTGTTCCTGCATCTGTGGAAAGTGTGAGATAAACACCATATTAATTACCTTCATCAGAATTACATTATGCAATGGAACTTTTAATCATTGAAGTATTTCTGAGACTCAATAAACTGAATATCTTTTGTGTCAAAAGGAGAAAAATGATAATAAATAAATAAATAAATGAATAAAAAACACATTTTATGTGATATCAGACTACTTTCTGATCTTTTAGATTACTTTTGACCTAACACATTTATCCCATTGATTTATATAAGATAATATTGTACCATATTGACAAAAAAATACAAAGAGAATGAAAATATATTCTATTCGTTGTTATTAAAATGATGAAGTGCATTAAACTTTAAATTACATCTATGTTTCCCAAACAGGTGTCTGTAAAGAAACTGCAAATGAAAAGTGAATAATTAATTAAATAATAAAAAAATTAACATTTAAATAAATCATTTTAGAATGACAATGAAAATAAAACACTTACTAAAAAGCATAAAATATTATATTTGTTTACCAGCATGTTATGTGACAATTAACCAACGTCAAAGAACTGTGAACATGCATATGTGTTAAAATGTCAGGTGGTCTTCAAGTAAATATATTAGGTGAAACAGGTTTGGCTGACAATAATAATAATAATAATAAAAGTATGCAAATCCCTGCTTTACATGTAAAATAAATAAATAATAATAATAAAAAAACACAATTTTGTGCATTTTACTGTGTTTGAAAGACAAAAGCTTTCCTGAGACAAAGACTTGTGTGAATAATCTGTAATCATTTTATATTTTAAAATGTAATATAATCTAATTAAAAGTACTTAATTTTGGGAATCTAATTATGTAATCCAGATTACATGTAATCAGTTACTATGTAGCACTTTGTGTAGATATATATAAGAGAAATTATGTTTAAGAATTTTTAGAAATGTTTTTTTTTTTTAGAATACAAAAAACCCTAATATTACAATAATAATAATAATAATAATAATAATAATAATAATAATAAAAACTCAAACTAACTCATGTACAAGTAATCTGGGCACTTCATTACCTGTTTGAGGTGAAGACTAAACTCTATTCTCAGAAAGAAAAAAATGCAGATGTCTATCAAGTAAAAGTGCCAAACTTTCTAAGTGTGACTACTAGATACTGCTATTTTTTTTTTCTTACTGTAAAGCTATTTCAATAAATACTCTCAAGTAACATCCCAATCAGTGATGTGATGCTGGTTTGTTTTGTCTAGACCTATTTGTGAAGTTACCAAAAATGCACTAAAAATTAAAGCTGCAAGCAGTGATTAAAGGGCCCTCGCACCCGGGCTCACCACTACCTGGTGCCCATAGGAGAACAGCGAATGTTTGGCAATATGCTTATAAAATGGTAAATATTTGTGCCAAATTTCCTGCTGCCAACAGGTGGCGCTATGATTATAACTGAATATTGGCATTTAGATGTCTTCAGGCCAGGACTCTTTTTTTTTTATTAATTTTTTTTTATTTTTATATTTTTAAACAGGAAAAGATAAAGACAATCGGGCCTGACTCAGTATAAAACTGATTTTCAGCAGGTTCCTGCTCTGCAGAACATAAATATCACATACCCAACAAAACTCCTAGACAAGACAGCAAACAAACACACAAAGAGAGTGAGCATCAGGGGGAGACCATGAAGCCATCTCAGTGGTCACAGATATACCTGTTCATTAGATGGCGAGCAAATGTTATTTTAAATAGTCTTATTGATGTTATAGTTCTGATGTGCTGTGGAATCTCATTCCAGGCTTTTGTGAGCACATAAAAAAAAGATCTCTGTCCATAGCAGTTCCTAAAAGCCGGTAAAGGCACAAGTCCATTTGTAACAGATCTCGTAGTGCGCTTGAACCTTGAGTTGAGTTTTGGAACCAACGCAGTCAGTGCAGCTGAAGTGTGTCCATTTAAGGTTTGATAATACAAGTTTATCCCATGGGTTATTTTATAGCTCTGAAATGTCAAGGCATTACACAAAGATAGTGCAATACAGTGGTGAGTCCAGCCTGGAAGCCTGTTATGGATCTTATAGGCTCTATTATAGAGTCTTGTTACTGGTTCAAGGATCTCATTTGTTGTGAGTGACCAAACAGGTAAACAATACGACAGAGTGGACATAATGATAGCATGAAGATATGTTTTAGAAACAGAAAGCAACAAATATGGTCTAATTTTAATATAAACAAATAACTTTTGATTTAACTTTCTGGTTAAGGTTTGGACATGCTCACGATAAGTGAGATGTGAGTCAAGAGAGACTCCCAGATACTTATACGTGGATACAATTGAGGGCTTTTGATTAGAAAAGGTGATGGGATTGGATATAGATAGCTGTCTCCTAGATGAATAAAAATACATACATTCCGTTTTCTTAATATTAAGTGTTAAGTGGTTATCTTGCAGCCAGTTATGTAAATGCTGCAAATCTTTGTTAAGCTTGTATTAATTGTGTCAATGTTTGAACCAGAAAAATAACAGTGTCATCAGCATATAACAAAGAACTAGAAAAATTAAGCACATAAGGAAGATCATTAATGTACATAAGGAAAAGTAAAGGACCTAAAATGCTGCCCTGTGGAACTCCCATAGAACACACTCGTGCCTGTGATGTTACTGAGCCGATTTTTACAGTCTTAGATCTATCACTTAAATATGATATAGACATATCTATTGCGGAGGAGGACAATTGAAAAGAAAGAAGTTTATTTAACAAAATTTGATAATTAACTGTATCGAAGGCTTTTTGAAAATCTATGTACAGTATACAACTCCAGTAACCTGACCCTTATTTAAAGACGCATGTATCTGCTCAGTAAAAAGCAGCAAAGCCGACATGGTTGACCGCAAGGGTCGAAAGCCATGCTGGCAATCACTGAGCAGGTTATTGTCTTCAAGGTAACTGATTAGTTGATTATATAATGTTTTTTCAAGTAGCTTAGAAACAGCTGGGAGAATTGCAATTGGGCAGTATTGGAGACATTGGTTGGATCATCAGACTTAAAAATTGGGGTGATCTGGGGCGTTTTCCACATGGCAGGAAATACTGATTGCCTAATACACAGATTAACTAAATGATGAAAAAGCGGTATAAGAGTACTGGCATGAGTTTTAAGAAAAATCATGTTTAAATTATTTACATCACAAGCATGGGAAGCCTTCAACGAACACAAAATATTAGTTATATAATTTTGTGCAATTTCAGAAAAAGAGAATTGCTGAGATGCTGCTGGTACTGATGTGAGAAACAGAGGAACAGTAAATCCAGAGGATAATTCTTGTACAGATGCAATAAAATACTCATTGAAAGAATTAGCAATTGTATCATGATCAGTGAGAAGAGTACCATTTATGGATATTTGTAAACTGTTGTTATTTTTAATTTAGTTTTCATCAGTTAAAGATTTAATTGTTTGCCATAATGTTCTTGAGTTGGAGACCGTTCGATTAATTTGATTTTCAAAATAGATCTGTTTTACTTTGTACAATTCAAAATTACATTTATTTCTAAGCTGTACGAAAATAAGCTTAGCCTCAGGTGTTTTTAGTGATCTGTAGGCTTTCAAAGAGGAGGCCTTCTTTTTTAAAAGCTTCAAAATGTCAGAAGTTACCCAAGGTACTGTATTTTGCCTAATATGTATTTTACAGGTAGTAAATTTTTGACGTATTGTCTCCACTCTTCTATGGAAATTTGACAGAACATGATCAGGATTTTGCAAAGACATCTCATTACTCCAATCAGTATCAGCAAATTCAGCATTAAACTGAGACAATTTTGAGTTTGGTACTTTTTTAATATAATTATTTTTATGACATTTTGGATGTTTAAAACATTTCCTAATGACATACATGAGTGAATGATCTGAAACTGCTGTGTTTATCACTCCAGATATACCATACTTGGAGGGTTGATTAGTGAAAATAAGATCCAAAATAGAATTTCGTGTTTTACCAAATCTGGTGGGGATCTTTGATTAATTGATAAAGACCATATTTTATGGCAGTTGTTTTCAGAAGTTTAGATGAATTATCAATCCAATTCAAATTAATGTCACCAAGAATAACAAGCTCCTTAGTTTTAACAGATTTTATTAAGTCAGAAAACTGCAATAAATATGCAGTTGGACTGACATTTGGAGGCTTGTATGTGACAATAATAGTAACTGAGAATTGATTTGTAAAGTGAACAACTAGTTGAAGTGACTCTGAAATTGTTGAAATTTTAACTATAGAATGTGCATATTTTTTATTCACATAAAGAGCAACACCACCACCAATTTTATCAGTACTGTCTCTGTTATATAATGAATAGTTTTAATCGCAAGAAAGGAATCTGATATAACAGGGGTCAGCCATGATTCAGATATTGCCATAACATGAGCCTTAGTTTGAGCAAGCATTATTTTAAATTCATCCAGTTTGGGAACAAGGCTTCTCATGTTTTAGATGACAAATTTTGAAACCTCTAATTCTGCCAAGCTGGCATAAGGTAACTGGATTTTTCCTTAGACACGATCGTCTTTTTTGTGCTTTAACAGGTTTAGAATTAAAGCCTGGAATAACAAGAGGAGATTTAAATAGCAGCTGAGGTATAGTCGTTATGCCTTCAGGTTGTTGAGTGCACTGCAGTTGAGATAGGTCCAGGGGTGGGACACCTGCATGTAAACCCAGGCCCAGAGTGTTATTTAAAACATAAGTATAAAATCCCAGGAAATATAGAAAGGTGGACATAAAGGCATTTTTGCCAGGACCAGGGTTAAGTCAATAAAAAAAAAATCCAATGAATAAAGGAACAGAAAGAACAGAGAGTAAGAGTCTTGATGAGGACTGTCGGCGCTTATTTACAATAGCGACTCTCATGCCCATACTGTAGGTTTAAACTTAAAGTCATTTACTCACTGGTGGAAGATGATAACGCGGGTCGAAATGATTGTCCGTTCAAAACTCTTACCAAACATGTGAAGTTTGGGGCAGATAGGACATTGCATGTTTAAGTTAGTGTAAAACAAGTAATTTCCTGTTGCCAGCAGGTGGCGCTATGACTATAAATCAATATTGGCCTGAAGATGAGTTCAGGCCAGGACTCTTATCAAACATGTGAAGGTTGGAGCAGATTGGACATTGCATGTTTAAGTTAGTTTAAAACAAGTCATATCCTGTTTCCAGCCGGTGGCGGTATGATTACAACTGAAATATTGGCCTTAAGATCTGTTAAAGCCAGGACTCTTATCAAACATGTGAAGTTTACGGCAGATCAGACATTGCATGTTAGTGTGAAACAAGATATTTTCTGTGGCCAGCAGGTGGCGCTATAATTATAATTGAATATTGGCCTTTAGATGTGTCCAGGCCAGGGGTCTCATTTATAAAACTCTCCGTAGAGTTCATCCTAAAAGAGTATGTAGGCACAAAAGCTAGATTTTGCGTACGCACAAAAATTTTCAGATTTATAAAACCATAAAACCTCAGGGGAGGATTGTGCATACGTGCATCTCCACCTCGTCTCCCCCCTGAAATCACCATAAATGGAACTTACAACACCTAGTTTTACTATGCATAACCTCATCTGCATATCATTTCCATACATATTCCCATGCACGTGACACCATGTTTAACACCGAGAGATTAAGGAAATACGAGATGGGGACTATAATGCCATTTGTGCCATACAAATTAATTTTTATTGCTAAAAATTATCCAGTATCCTTGTTATGTTTTATAACAAATATATGAAAATATCCATACAAACAAAATGATTTAAAGTTGTTCTCAGATATATTTTAGAATAGAGTTGATCTCATTCTTTTACCCTGGCCAAATAGTATTTCAACTGTTTTAAACTTTAAAATTCAAATCTATTAAATGTATGCAGTTTTGCTGATGAACATCTTTTAGCTATTTTTAATGGAAACAGATAGGCTCATATTTATTGCAGTGTAAATACAATTGTCTGATTCGGCTCGTCACTGACAAAGTATTTTAAAAAGGAAACGTGCAAATCTTACCGTTTTATCCTAGTTATATCCTTCAAATATAGTGGTATTTTGTATTATGTTGTTGAGATGCATTCACACGTAAAATTATTTAGCCTATTGTTAATAAAATTATGTAAATATGTTTTTTTGTAAAATTATGTAATTTCAGTGTTTATCTCCATTAATGCGAGTGGAGTATTTAATATAAATGTGTATATCAACATGAAAACAGAGTTTAAAATCGCTGTTTACCTAATTACTTTTCTCACTCCAGGAAAAAGAGTTTGTACGCATGGTCTAGAATGTTCGTATGGTGCGTTCATATTTACGGCAAGTTTATTTTTTTATAAATCACGATATGTGCGTGGAAAATTGCATACGCATGTTTCTATGCCCATTTTGTGCGTATGCCACATTTATAAATGAGACCCCAGGACTCTTATAAAACGTGTAAAGTTTGGGCCTGATTGGGCATTATATGCATGAGTTACAATAACTTCCTATTTCATAGTGTGGGGAAGTCGTGGCCTAATGGTTAGAGAGTTTGACTCCTAACCCTAAGGTTGTGGGTTCGAGTCTCGGGCCGGCCACGACTGAATTACCCTTGAGCAAGTCACCGAACCCCCAACTGCTCCCCGAGCACTGCAGCATAAATGGCTGCCCACTGCTCCGGGTGTGTGTTAACGGTGTGTGTGTGTGTGTGTTCACTGCTGTGTGTGTGCACTATGGATGGGTTAAATGCAGAGCACAAATTCTGAGTATGGGTCACCATACTTGGCTGTATGTCACATCACTTTCACTATTTCCCTTTCATAGTATTAATTGCGTGCTTTAGCAATTAGTAAGTGTTGCTAATATGTTTGAGAATATTTCTAGCATTATTAGCACACAATGGCATATTTTACTGTGTTGCTAATAGTGCATAACAGTGTAAAACATGTAATTTCCTGTTTCCAGTAGGTGGTGCTATAACTATAACCAAATATAAGCATGTAGGTGTCTTCAGGCCAGGACTCTAATCAAACGTGAAGTTTGAGGCAGATTGGACACTGTATGCATGAGTTACAGTAATTTCCTGTTTCATTGCATTAATAGCATGCTTTAACACTTAGCTAAGTGTTGCAAGCATGTTTTAGCATGCTTCTAGAATGTTGGCAGCCTATTAACACTTGTTAATGCTTTTTTACTAGGAGTCCATAACAGTGCTAAACATGTCACTTCCTGTTGCCAGCAGGTGGTGCTATGACTAAAATCGAATACGGGTATGTTGATGTGCTCAGGACAGGACTCTTATCGAACTTGTGAAGTTTGGGGCAGATCGGACATTGCTTGCCTGAGTTACAGCAACTTCCTTTTTCAGTATATTAGTAACATGCTTTAGCACTTAGCTAAGTGTTGGTAGCATGTTGTAGTATGTTTCTAGCATGTTGCCAGTGTATTTAGCACTTGCTGACACTTTTTAATATGTTCCTAGGAGCCCATAACAGTGTTAACCATGTCACTTCCTGTTTCCAGCAGGTGGCGCCATGACTATAACTGAATTTGGGCATTGGGCAATTTAGGACAGAACACCTATCAAACGTGTGAAGTTGGGGGCTGATCGGACATTGCTTGCCTGAGCTACAGCAGCTTCCTGTTTCATGGCGAAACATCAAATTTGTCAGGCTGCCAGGGACACGCCGCTTGACGAAAACTCAAGATCTTCACAATTTAACGTCACGCAGGTCTTATGATGACCCTCACCAAATTTGAAGATGATCCGCTTAAAACTGTAGGAGGAGTTCGTCAAAGTACGAGGCATGGAAATGCCAAAAACTGCACAAAAATCGTACAGGAAATTCAAAATAACGTACTTCCTGTTAGGTTTTGGATTTTGTAGCTAGAGACTTTTTTATAGGTAATGGTGTGTTACACGTGTGTGCCAATTTTCATGCATGTACGTAAAATGAAGCTCGAGGCACACTCCGTTGAAATTTTACAGGTGGCGCTATCGAGCCATTTTGCCACACCCTCTTCTGAAACCCATATCAGATGTAAATTTTCGCCAGTTCTAACATGTGAGAAAATCTTTGTGATTTTCTGATTAGAAGTGCTCCCTATATGATGATGAGTATTTGATCAAATCAGATGTTTAAATTTTTTCACATTTATGAAAAAACAACAACAACAACAAAAAAACATTAAATATAATGTAAAATACACTTTTACCTGCGGTGTCTGTGTTTTGTTGTTGTATAGTGGTGCTTGTGGGTAAGATTGATGTGCTTGTCTGAGTTTCTTTCTGTTTAGAAGTGCTCCCTATATGAAAATGAATATTTGATCAAATCAGATGTTTGTCTTATACTTTTTCACATTTATAAAAAAGCAAAAAACAAACAAACAAAAAAACAAATCAAACAACAACAACAACAAAAACATTAAATATAATGTAAAATACACTTTTACCTGCGGTGTCTGTGTTTTGTTGTTGTATAGTGGTGTGTGTGGGTAAGATTGATGTGCTTGTCTGAGAGTCTTTCTGATTAGAAGCACTCCCTATATGATGATGAATATTTGATCAAATCAGATGTTTATCACATACTTTTTCACATTAAAAAACAATAACAACAACAACAACAACAACAACAACAAAAACATTAAATATAATGTAAAATACACTTTTACCTGTGGTGTCTGTGTTTTGTTGTTGTATATTGGTGCGTGTGGGTAAGATTGATGTGCTTGTCTGAGTTTCTTTCTGATTAGAAGTGCTCCCTATATGATTATGAGTATTTTCTGTGCAGAATAAGGCATTAATGTGTGCTTTATAAGCACTAATAAACAACCAAAATGCTAGTAATATGCATGCTAATAAGCAACTAGTTAATAGGAAGAATTGGGCCCTATACTAAAGTGTAACCTTTTTTAAGATGACATAAGAATAAAAACATGCAATATGATTTTAATTACTTCAATATAAATATGAATACATTTTTAAAATCTAAATTATTTATAACTGATTTTAATTCATTCATATTTAACAGCCAACATTGCCATATTAAATTACAAGAATACTGTAATAATTTTATTTTAATAGGACAGTTTAGAAAATCTTTACTTGTGATTGATTATATAGCACTGGCTGTGATAGGACCTCAAAAGAGGATTATCAGTACCTTTGTCATTTGATGTCATGTGATCTTGAAAATGAATAAATAAATGATTATTATTGCAGCACAGGAACTGAATTTTTTGATGAACAAAAATAAATGTTTTATGTTAGTATCTATATTGCAGGATTTTTAAATGAGAAGCCTGGTGTTGCTTAAAAGGGCTTGCTCGGGTCTCAACAAACAAACAAACAAATAAATAACACCTCTTGCTCAGTAACGTGCTCGCAGCATGGCATGATGGGAAGATGGAGGTCAGAGTGTGAGAGATTGTGCGTGAGAGAATAATAATGCAGGAGTGTGAGTTTGATGTCGGCTTTACCTTTGGTGCTGTCTGCAGGTGTGTTTGATAAAGCGGTGGGAGTGGGGAGATTTGTTTGAGTGACTGTAATGATAGATTGACAGCATGAAAAACTTGAAGTTTTCACTGATATATATTTTATGACCCATATGTTCAATCAGGAACAGCATAACAGAAACAGAGCAATCTTACCTTTATCACCTTTTCCTGTATCTGTGGAAAGTGTGAGATAAACACCATATTAATTACCTTCATCAGAATAACATTATGCAATGGAACTTTTAATCATTGAGGTATTTCTGAGACTCAATAAACTGAATATCTTTTGTGTCAAAAGGAGGTGTTTTCGCTGCTCTCCTACATGATTATGTGGCTATATTATTTTTATTATTGGGACTTCTCTCAGAACAGATATGGGATCCAATAGTTGAAAACCACTATTGCAGAGGAAACTATAGACACTGGTGGGTAGATGACTTACAAATTGAAGTCCATTACTGATTCCAAATTATAAAAATAAAAAAAACACATTTTATGTGATATAACCAGACTACTTTCTGATCTTTTAGATTACTTTTAATCTAAACACATTTATACCATTGATTTATATAAGATAATATTGTACCATATTGACAAAAAAATACAAAGATAATGAAAATATATTCCATTCGTTGTTCTTAAAATGATGAAGTGCATTAAACTTTAAATTACGTCTATGTTTCCCAAACTGGTGTCTGTAAAGAAACTGCAAATGAAAAGTGAATAATTAATTAAATAATAATAATAATAATAAAAATTTAATAAATCATTTTAGAACGACAACGAAAATAAAACACTTACTAAAAAGCATAAAATATTATATTTGTTTACCAGCATGTTATGTAACAAACAAACAACAAAAAACAACTGTGAACATGCATATGTGTTAAAATGTCAGGTGGTCTTCAAGTAAATATATTAAGTGAAACAGGTTTGGCTGACAAAAAAATAAATAAAAAAAATAAAAAATAAAAAAATAAAAAAATAAAATAATTAAATCACGTGATTTTGTGCATTTTACTGTTTGATTGACAAAAGCTTTCCCGAGACAAAGACTTGTGTGAATAATCTGTAATCAACTAATTAATAAAAAAGTAAATTAGTATTTTAAAATGTAATATAATCTAATTACAAGTACTCAATTTTGGGAATCTAATTATGTAATCCAGATTACATGTAATCAGTTACTACGCAGCACTTTGTGTAGATATTTAAGAGAAATTATGTTTAAGAATTTTTAGAAATTTTAATAATACAATAAAACAAAAATAACAATAAAAAAAAAAAAAAAAAAAAAAAAATAATAACAACAACAACAACTCAAACTAACTCATGTACAAGTAATCTGGGGACTTCATTACCTGTTTGAGGTGAAGACTGTGGGGTGTGTTGTTGTAAAGTGAGTGCAGGAGTGTTTTGTGCTGTTTTAAACTAATAATAATTTTTAGATGTCTATCAAATAAAAGAACCAAACTTTCTAAGTGTGACTACTGGATACTGCTAAACATTTTTGTACTATAAAGCTATTTCAATAAATACTCTCAAGTAACATCCCAATCAGTGACGTGATGCTGGTTTGTTTTGTCTAGACCTATTTGTGAAGTTACCAAAAATGCAATAAAAATGACATTTGTTATAGATTATATAAAAAACACTTTTCTATTATACAAATGTTTTCAGAAACTAATGAATATGATTGATTATTGGAAGAGGAGCCACATCTATTCACCTACAAGTAACCCAAGCGCTTCATTACTGGTTCTAATGCAGACTGTGTGGTTAAAACTAGGATGCGTGTGGGAATATGGTGTATGTTGGCATCTGTTCACAGGATAGGGGTCACATATTCATTTAAAAGGACTTACGCTTACAGACTTTAAAGTCAACATGAAATGCCATTCACTTTTTGTATTATTTGCAACGGCCATCTAAAATAATGCCTTGGTTTTGGTTAATATTATTTTGCTCCCCATATGCGTGACCCATATCTATTTATCATGTGAAGACATCAGCCTGAAGAAAAGTTATTATGAGACTTGTATAGGGAAACCCTTCTTATATATTAAGATTAGCAACATTATAAAAGTATAACACTGCTCATGAGCGCAGCACTGAAGGAGAGTTCACAGTGTGGCATGATGGGAGGATGGAGGTCAGAGGTCATGAGTGGGACAGACTGAGTGGTATATAAATACTTTATTGTGCTTGATTTATTTTCTGCTGTGGTGATGCGTGTTGTCGTGGTTACCTTTAATGGTAGGTGAGGCAGTGGTGGGAGCAGTGGATTGCGTGAGGTTGATGGATGGGTCAGCACTGACACCTGATTGACAATTATATAGTTTAAACTGGATCCAAAAACAGACTATATGCATAAAGTCGACACATTTTCCATCGGATTAACAAACCAAATGCAGCAATAACCAAAAAAAACAGTTATAAATATATATAAAATAACATGTTTTTAATACTTACCCTTTATTAATATCAGTTAATTTGTTAACATGAACTACTGTCGCAATAAGCAACAGAAATACTTCTAAAAATTGTATTGTTTGAAATATTTCAAAAACTGTAACAAATAGAATGCTAATTGTTAGTTAATATTAGTTAATGCACTGCTAAAAAGCATGTTATGTGACAATTAACCAACATCAAAGAGCAGTGAACATGCAAATGTGTTAAAATGTCAGGTGGTCTTCCAGTAAATATATTAGGTGAAAGAGGTTTGGCTGACAAAAAAACAACAACAACAACAACAAAAAGAATTAAATCACATGATTTTGTGCATTTTACTGTGTTTGAAAGACAAAAGCTTTCCTGAGACAAAGACTTGTGTGAATAATCTGTAATCACCTAATCAATAAAAAGGTATCTGAGTATTTTAAAATGTAATATACATATATATGAGAATATTACAACGACAATAATAATAATAATAATAATAATAATAATAATAATAATAATAATAATAATAATAATAACAACTCAAACTAACTCATGTACAAGTAATCTGAGCACTTCATTACCTGTTTGAGGTGAAGACTGTGTGGTGTGTTGTTGTAAATTGAGTGCAGGAGTGTTTTGTGCTGTTTTAAACTAACAATAATTTTTAGATGTCTATCAAATAAAAGAACCAAACTTTCTAAGTGTGACTACTAGATACTGCTAAACATTTTTTTTACTATAAAGCTATTTCAATAAATACTCTCAAGTAACATCCCAATCAGTGACGTGATGCTGGTTTGTTTTGTCTAGACCTATTTGTGAAGTCACCAAAAATGCAATAAAAATGATCACCTACATAGATTATATAAAAACACTTTTATATAATGCAGATGGTTTTCAGAAACTAATAAATATGACAGATTATTGGAAGATGAGCCACATCTATTCACCTACAAGTAACCCAAGCGTTTCATTACTGGTTCTAATGCAGACTGTGTGGTTATAACTAGGATGCGTGTGGGAATGTGGTGTATGTTGGCATCTGTTCACAGGATAGGGGTCACATATTCTTTTAAAAAAGACTTACGCTTACAGACTTTAAAGTCAACATTAAATGCCATTCACACTTTTGTATTATTTGCAACGGCCATCTAAAATAATGCCTTGGCTTTTGGTTAATATTATTTTGCTCCCCATATGCGTGACCCATATCTATTTATTATGTGAAGACATCAGCCTGAAGAAAAGTTATTATGAGATTTGTATAGGAAAAACCTTCTAATATATTAAGATTAGAAACATTATAAAAGTATAACACTGCTCATGAGCGCAGCACTGAAGGAGAGTTCACAGTGGTGGCATGATGGGAGGATGGAGGTCAGAGGTCATGAGTGGGACAGACTGAGTGGGAGAGAGATACTGTATAATGCTGGAGTGTGTGTCTGCTGATGCGATTCGTCTTGTCTACCTTAACTTTAATGTGAGGCAGTGGTGGGAGCAGTGGATTTGGATTGCGTGAGGTTGATGGATGGGTCAGCACTGTCACCTGATTGACAATTATATTGTTTAAACTGGATCCAAAAACAGTCTATATGCATAAAATCGACACATTTTCCATCGGATTAACAAACCAAATGCAGCAATAACCAAAAAAAACAAAAACAAAAAAAATATATGAATATATATTGAAATAACATGTTTTTTTTTTAAAACTTACCCTTTATTAATATCAGTTAATTTGTTAACATGAACTACTGTAGCAATAAGCAACAGAAATACATCTAAATATTGTATTGTTTGAAATAACTTCAAAAACTGTAACAAATATAATGCTAATTGTTAGTTAATATTAGTTAATGCATTGACTAACATTAACTAATGGGGCATCATTGTAAAATGTTATGAAATTGAGATTTTGTATTCGTCAAAGACAGATGAATTTGCACCAAAACCCCACAAAGTTTGATTGGGTGCACGACCTTCAATGTCAACAATAAAAGACATGAGAAGTTAAAGTTAAACAACTGCTCAATATTCATGAACTATTTTTCATAATTACATATTTATTCATAAAAACGAATTTAATATAAACTTATATCATATAAACTGTCCAAAAATATGTCAAAATCTCCAAAATATGTTTGGAAAAACACTTCACTTTTTTGGTAGAAAATGGTATGTCTACATCTAAACTTTCCAAATGTGTTTTAAACTAGATATGAATAAGATTTCTCCTTTTCATCATCTCATACATCCTTATCACTGTCCTATCCTTCACAAACTGCTGAAAGACTATTAGCTGTTGTTTCTGCTGTTTTGTCTTCTTCAGTGTGTGAGGGTAAGGGGCCTGTGACTGAAGGGAAAAGCAAGTTCAGTTTAGATGGTCCAGCATAAGATTTAACTACAAACACTAAAACACTAAACTACAAACTTATACAACAGACCAAAGTGTCTTCTAGCAAGTCGTACACTTTCAACTCCTTTGATGAAGCCAATGTTTTACATGATGAAAGAAAAAAAAAAAAAAAACCAAAATTAACACTACACAAAAAAATCACTTCGAAACAAACACAAAAAAAAATTTATTAAAAAAAAAAAATATATAGGATATAGGGAATTTACTGAATATTTATATAATTTATTAATAAAGAGAAAGAGAAAGAGAAAAGAATTGTGTAAAAACAATTTTTACTTTGAAATTGAAATTGCTAGCAAATTTCACAAATATTTATAAAAACAAGTAGAGTAAGTTAAGGTCCTTGGTGTCCGACACTTTCGTATTGATTTTTTTCCCTCATATTCATCATCCTATAAATTTGTCACGCACCTCTCAAAATGCTTGCTACAGATGCGAAAAACAGAGAAAATTTTACCCGATCCAAATTTTTTATGACAGACGAATGTTTCATATTAATCTTTAAATCATATTAAATTAAAAATTTTCTTAAATTAAAACCTATATAATCCTTAAAAACCTATACAACTTTGCTTATTAAAAAAAAAAAAAAAATAAATAAATAAATAAACAGTGTAGCAATGGCCATATATTCAATTATTTTCCAATTATAATTTGCTTAATACAAATAACTTAGCTAAAAAATAAATAATTGAGTTCCCTGACAACTAAAAAGCTCTGTTTATTTTAAAAACAAATCAACTATTGCACACTAAAAATCACCTTCGCATAATATTCCGCATCTCTTTTCTTTGAAACTCAAGACGGCTCCTTGTGAAAACTGTAAGCTTTGGTCTGAAAGGGGAAGGGAGTTACTAGCAGTGGTCTGTATGTGGTGCGACCTGGCTGCCATGGAAACACAGCGTGCACACAAACTATTTCAGTTTCTCAACCACAGCTTCCTGTAGCACGACAAAACCCTTCCCCCTTCTCAAGGCTCTGTCACTTTGCTTTCTTTTCTTTTGTTCGGCTCAGTATAGTGTGCTTCTGGCAAATATATATGGCCATATAACTCATACACAGTACGTGTGCGGAAGGGGGAGGGGTCAAATGTACTCGTGTGGGTGGGGGTAGATAATTATAGATTCTAGACTATAGATATGCAAATTATATCTATGCAACTCTTCTAAATCTTCTACATGAGAGCTTCGACTATAACTAGAATACTGTAAAATGTTAGTTAACCAGACTACTAATCTAATGCAGTGTTAAGATAAAGTATTTTGTGGAAAGATTTGGTATTTTTTGATACTAAATTTGCGAAGATTAATTATTTTTAGAATCCTGAAAATCTCATAATAGCGTTCTTTAACTTTTAACTCTGAATAACTTTAGTTTTAGCTCAGAGTAGCAGTACTTTTCACTTATTTTCTTTGCCGGATGTGGTTTTGCTCGACTTGGTTCACAACTTGAAGTGCATGTATCTTGAGCGTAGCTGTTTTAGCAGGTCCACCCATTACATGGAACATGACAGAATGAGAAAAGTGACTTTAATTGTACAGTTATTTTGTTGTTCACTTTCACAAGATTCTTTTTTAAATTGACTTTCTTGTCACAGCAATGACACATAAACCTTCAATCTCCTGCAAGTTAATATTTAACCTGCTTTTAAAGTTTGATCTAAACCTCCAAACTGTGCTATATTCACAAACATTGACTATTTAAACAATGCATATTACTTATTTTCAATAATAATTTAATGTAACTTAATGTAGCACCTTTTTAAACAATAATTAAAGCTCAAGTTTAAAAAAGGTTTCCCCAACAGAAGATGTCTTCAGCATTATTTGGTTTAATAATTTTAGTTACAATATATTATGCCATTTCTAATCAATTTAGGAGTTTAAACCTGAATTTTTATTTATTTATTTTCATTCCAAGTGGTTGAAAGTGTGTATCAAACACCGCAAGATTTTGAGATTATTACTTAAAATTTTAAGGAAATAATATTACTATTATTACAAGTTATTATTGTTAACACTTTAGGATAGGGACCAATTCTCACTATTAACTAGTTGCTTATTAGCATGCATATTATTAACATATTGGCGGTTTATTAATGCTTATAAAGCACATATTCTGCATGAACATATTCTACATCCCTACCTAACTATTAATAAGCAGCACAAAATCCAAAAGACAACCAAAAGAATTGTTAAAATTTATTATTTAAAAGCCATGAAGTTCTTACTAATTCTTTCCTGACATATCAGACTTAAACTTTCTGTTTAAATCACTATTTTTACTTCAACACCAAGGTTGCAACACATATCTATCATCTTTAAAAACACAAAGATTTGAAGATAGTATGAGAGCGACTTAAAGGAACATACAGGTATATATATAAATATAAAAAAATGCAGTATTTAAATTAATTCAACTTTATAGTCTTCTCTCTCTTTTTTAAATAATTGTTAGTTTGTAAAAATTGTGCCATTTCTTTTCAGTCTCCTAACTAATGAAACCAAAGCAGTCCCACAAAACAAAAAAAAACACACACTGTCAAAAAAGTAACACACACATACATATATACATAACACATAATTCACGTACATACATCCTTCGACGACTTAAACCGCTCATTCTTAAGATGCAGACATGAAATCAACAATCAATCCAATGACAAGACTTGATATGAATTGTGTTTACATGCAACAAAAGCTAGTAATAATCAAAAATCAGCTTATTGTAAACATTGAATAATGCAATAAAACCAAGTTTTGCCAAGTAATAAAGTGTAAAGGTTTAGAAACTGGCAAGTTATGAGTTCTTTTACAGCAAGACCCTGAGAAGGACATGCTAAAACAATTATTTAATTGTTGCCTCAATGGTTTCACACACATTGTGCAGTTGATACCTTGAGGAGATCACTGTAACTGATTTCACACTTGAAATTACTTTAGTCAGTGTAACCTATTTGAGTCAGGTTGATTTGGTCATATTTTTTTTTTTTTTTTTTAAATGTATATCTGTCTAACCTACGCTAATGTTCAAAATTAAATGTTCAAATTTGGGTCATTGTTTACTCATCCTCATTTTATTACTTTTTTGTTTGTAGACCACAAAATAAGATGTTGTATGTTTATGCTGCTGTTTTCCATGAGCTGTCAAGCTCCACAAATGACAAAAAAGGACAATCAAAGTCCACATTCAGGATATTAGTCTTCTGAAGTCATATGATGATTTAAGACTTTCGGCCTGTTCCTTGCACAAAGATATTATATGACTTCAGAGACCATATGAACTACTTTTATGATACATTTAGTTATTTTTAAGGCTCAAAACCTTTGGTCACCATTAACTTTTACTGTAGGGAAAAGTGCAGCATGAACATTCTTCTAAATAGCTTCTTCTGTGTTCTACAAATGAAAGAAAGTCTTACAGTTTTGGAACAACTTTATATTTTTAATATTCATTTTCTGATGAGCCTTTCTTTTAAATAAACCTACGGACAAATAAAGACACTGAAATAAGCCTGAAAAGTAGATTTTGTGAATATTCCCATGAGCACTGAGTCTTAAAGCCTCGATCTCACATGTACGCCCATCTTTCGATGCCTTTCTTCCTGTTCTATGTGATTTGCATGTACAGTGCAGTCACAAGGATTCTCATCCGGTCTCAAGCCACAACACATTTAAATATAGTGAAAAGACATTTAGATGCAACACGTCTCATGGCACTTCTTCAGCAACTCTCGCAAGCACCATTTTAGCCGGCAAATTTACGAGATGCAGAAACCGGCTCAAAATGGAACAAGGAAGTGGTCAGAGTCTCACTTGCCTGTGCAGTGAGACATCATGTTCAACAGTATCATGCAATGTGACACCCAAAAGACATTCAAATGAATAATATAATATAATATAATATAATATAATATAATATGATCAATATAATATAATATAATATAATATAATATAATATAATATAATATAATATAATGCCTAACGTGCACTCAAAATATGTCATAAGAAAAATCAAGTATGTGATCACTATTTATTTATTTATTTATTTTTTGTGATTTGATATTGTAACTTGGGATATTGTCATGTGATATTATTATTATTATTATTATTATTATTATTATTATTATTATTATTATTCTCTGTTGCTTGCTGGAAATTTATGTAACAACATCCCGGCAACAACTCTTTTGTGTTGTGCATGGTCCCTGTTAAATAAATAAACTAAACTAAGCTAAAAAAATACAAATAAAAACTGTGGGTTTTGAATATTTCACATTGAATTTAATCTTGTGGGTTGATCATTTTCTCATTCATTATTATTATTATTTTTATTTTTTTTAATTAATTAATTTTTTTTTTTGGATGAGGCACCGCCCCTGGAAAAAAAAACACCCTTTTAATTTACAGTACATGTAAATGAACCTATTGATGACCAATCAGAAGGCAGAACTTGTATAATTTGTTTTATATTTACTTGTATTATTTTATTTATTTATCTATTTAGATTCCATGTTTTTATGCAGTAAAAATACTAAACATAATTTAAAAAAAAAAAATGGGTAAATTCTATGCAATTGAAAATATTGAAAAAATATATTATACAATTCTAAAATGTACATATACTGTATTACATTGAAATATATATTGTATTATATTATATTATATTATATTATATTATATTATATTATTAAACATTATATTATATTATATTATATTATATGCCAAAAACAAAAACAAATTTCAGTTGCTGATGCAACAGGCTGATGCAATTTTCCCACAATACTCCAAAGGACTCAACTCAAGAACATCAAAAATGGTTCTTCACAAGAAGACCCTGAGAACATTTACTTTCAAGACAGCTGAACAGCACTCTATTAAATAACAAAGAGATCCTCAACAGCATCCATCAGAATGTGTCACGTGAAAGCAGGGATGATTGATTGACAGCTCGGCCTCCGCACTGGTCAAATCTAGCAGAACCTCGAGCTAGTTTGAGGGGATACGCCCAAACCAGCCAGATCTTTGACAGCTCCTTTACCAGGTAACACAAACTAGAACCCAACACACCTCTCACAAATGTCCCGCCACAGAACCTTTCAAAATATCATGTTAGGAATTTTGCAAAGCGCTCTTTGGCAACATGTTGCAAGCTCTGACTGTACTCCGATTCTGTACAAAGCAACAACTTCTCACTTTGGTCGTCTAAAGAAAATTCCCCTTCTTCTTGGTGAACAACGGTGGAGATTCTCAGTAAAATAATAATATTTCTAACAAACAATACTTAACATAAATTGAGGACTCAGGCACCAAAATAAGTTTGCCCTGCATATACACATTAAGATTTAATTATCATCGAAATCCCTGCCAAGATTCGAATAAGCACTCATTCACTAATTTATTTTATGTTAATATTTTAGTGTTACGACTAGTGATGATAAATAAGCTTCAATAAACTCTATTTACTATTGAGAGATGTGTATTAACACACAACACAGAAACTGGACCAAAATATGAATGGATCTACACCACAACAATGACCCTCTATAAGTAATGCGAACAATTAATTCACAAAATGCCACATAATACAAAACACAGCAGTAAATATAACTTAATTTTTTATAAGATAAATACATATACCATCGCAAATTTGCTTGTAAATAAATATTTTAAAAAATAATAAAAAAACTGTAAAAATAAAATGTTATACTTACATAAGACCAAGCATAGGACCAAAACCAAGTATCCCAAAAAAAACAACCATATCCAAAACCAAAAAATCAAAATCCAATACAAAAAAACCATATGTCCTATTTGAAACAGACACAGTTCTGGGTTAACCATCAGAAAGCGTACTGGCTTTTTGGTCTATCTTGCTCTGTTTTCATGTAATCTTACGTGTTCTCATGCGTCTAATCAGTCGGTTCAGTTGCCGGTGAGTTTTCACCTTCAAAAAAATCCTTAAGCTGTTTTTTGGGGTCTAGAGACAGCAGAGCAGTGTCAGAGACACTCTCCTCTTCAGCTTTGCGTTAAGGCCCTTTCTTTACAGGAAGTTGCATTTTCATCTACGCCACACATCTCTCGCCTTCTACTGTGTCGTCCTTCAAATGGGAAATGAGAGAAAATGATCTCACTTTGGCTTTTTTTACCGACAACCAGCATCCATATTGAGAGCAGCACCTCCAGAAGATGCACATTTAAAACTAAAATCACCTCTACTTGAATGTGTAAACATTTCAAATCAAATGTCAAAGACACAGAAAATGTAACAATACTTTCACAAGGCACTATATATATATATATACATATATATATATATATATATACACACACACACACACACACACACACACACACACACACACACACATATATATATATATATATATATATATATATATATATACATACCCTTGCAAAAGTATTCATATTTTTTGTTATGTTTATTGTTATGTTGCAGCCTTATGTTAAACTACTTTTACATTACTTTTATTTCCACATCAATTTACACTCCATACACCATAATGGCAAAGCAAAAACAGAACTGTCACAACTGAAATAAGTACGTTGCATAGGTATTCGAACCCTTATCTCAGTACCTAAATGAACTACACATACACAAACAAATATTTTTTATGATGCAACAGACAAGCTTTGCACATCAGCATTTGGCAATTATCTGCCATTTTTCTCCTCACCTCTTCACCTCTCAAGCTTTGTCAGGATGATGGGGGCAGACACACATTTTCAGGTTTCTTCAGAAATATTTGATTGGGTTCATTCAAGCTCAGGATGTGGTTGGGCCACTCAATGACATTCACAGAGTTGTCCATAAGCCACTCTTGCTGTGTGTTTAGGGTCATTGTCCTGTTGGAAGGTGAACCTTCTGCCTAGTCTGAGCTTCTGAATGCTCTGGACTTTGTTTTCATTAGGACTATCTCTATATTGTATTGTATTGCATTGTATACTTTTACTATTTGTTGCTGCCTTCTTGGCCAGGTCACTCTTGTAAAAGAGATTTTAATCTCAATGAGTTTTAACCTGGTTAAATAAAAGAACTGAACTGATATTTTGGTGCATTGAGCTTTTCTTCTATTCTGACAAGTCTGTCAGTCCCTGCCACTGAAAAACACCTCACAGCATGAGGCTGCTACCAGCAAACTTCAAAAAAGTGAAGAGGTCTGAATACTTTCGCAAGGCACTGTATATATATATATATATATATATATATATATATATATATATATATATATATATATATATATATATATATATATATATATATATATATCACAGAATATTTATATACACACACACACACACACACACACACACACACACATATACATACATACATACATAATGTGTACATAATGTACCAGAAAAGGCCATCTTCTACAGGGGTGGTGGCTCTTAAAAAATTTGATATACAGAAGCCAAAAATACAACAAGAAATATTACAAAACATGAGCTCAATTAATGTTTAAAAAACAAATTTTGTCATTGTGTTTTCAATGATATTCTAACGCGTGGCAAGATTGTGAGGAGGACGAAATACCACATCAGCCTCAATGGGTTGAGCGAATATATACACAAATTAATTATAAGCTATGAAAAGATCTGTGGGCAAGGTGGCGACCACTCTAGTGTTTTACATGAAAACTACACCTCTGTGCCTGGGAGAATTTGAATTATGGTCCGAAAAGATAAATATTAATAAACACCAAAGCCAGTGATGTGACTTTGCCTCCTCGCTTCATAAGTTCACCACCCTGCTAATACTAACATATATTTTACAGAAGAAAGAATGTTTACATTTTCTCAACATTTTGCATAGTTTTATCGATGTGTTACTAGAAGCCATATTGTGACTACAATCATTGCCAAAGGATTTAGCTTTATATCCCATAATAGTATAAATGTGTCTGCTAATGTATTTTTTAATTTTTTTGGTATCTTCTATGCACTGATGTGCTTATTTAAAGTGACCAAACTAATTTATAATATATGAATGTCTAATGAGAAGTGACATTTTTGGATTTATACATGGGTCAAGTACACACAAAAAGGTTTCATTATGATATTGATTTTTCATCCTCAATTTGCATGAATGACTCAATGGCGATGTAAAACGTGAACATTTTCTCCTCTCACATGGCTTACAAAACTTGAAATTTGTCGCTTCTCGACTATTTCTCACTTTCCAAGCTACTCTGCATGAAGGCAGTGCTGCAAGATACCACTTCCTTGCTTGTTCTTTTTTTTCTCTCCTCTCTTTTTTTGGTTTCCCGCCTGTTTGAGGAAGTAGCACAAAGAGAGAGGCGTGCAAAGATGAAAACTTAAAGTGACAACCTACTGACTGTATGGACACAGATAACACAGTAAGATAGTAATTTAAGTTTAAATATTGATTATTAGTGAAGAGAATTCAAAGAGACTGATTACTCAAGATGGGAATTCTTATAAATCCCTGTTTATCAGCTAATCAAAAGTACATGCAAATGTAAATTCCTCTTTTCTTTACTTCTCTTTAGCACTTTAAGAGAAACTGTAAGTAAAAATAGTAATTTTTTCCACTTTTTTTTTTTTGGTCAGTCGCATCACTGTTCAGAAGATGCATGCCAGAGTTTATAGAATCAGCTTCCTGCGAAACTTGTGGCAATGATACCAAGTATTAGTGAGAATGTTCTCAGGCTAAATATATCTGCTTTGATGAGGTTCAGGTTTTTAAATGGTTTAATCACATTAGATGTATCAAATCTGGCTAAAATGAAAAAAAAAAAAAATCATGCTATTAAAGTGTAAAACAAGGTAGAAAACCTCAATCATTACAATACAATAAAATAGTAGGTGGTGGGTAGTTGGCTCAAAGGTCAATGTCTATTGTCTCACTCCAACGCACATTTGCAATTTTGCACAAGCAAATGCACAATCAGACACATAAACTCCACCCACATTTGTACAAATTGCTATAGCCGATGAGTAATTCCAGTACTGCAGATTGAAGACTTAACAAAAGTACCTTTCGACCCACAACAAGTGTACTTGCGAAAAATCAATGTAAAAGTGGCACATAGCAGCAACATATTCAAGCAACCAACACTGTCATTTGATCTTTGATTGATTGTGTATACAACAATAAACCAAATTACAATTAGGAAGAAAATGTGAGAAATGTGTCCCCCGTATAGTTGGTTTGCAGGCTGGTTTTAGATGGGTTTTGACCATTTCGTTAGCTGGTCAGGCTGGGAGACCAGCTGACCAACAAGACAAAACCAGCTTGGCCATGCTGGGAGACCAGCTTGATCAGCTCAGTCAGACCAGCTAAAACCAGCTACTTCCAGCTTAGACCTGGGCTGCGTTTCCCAAAAGCAACTATGGTCGCAAGTTCCGTCATTATGGATGCACTCCATTGGAACTAACAACCATAGTTAGCTAACAATGCTTTTGGGAAATGCACCCCTGCTTAGGCTGGTTTTAGCTTACTTTTTTCCTGCAGGGGTACAGCAACATTCATGCCATTTGATTTTTGACTGACTGTGTATAAAACAAAAGTATATTTTTACAGTTAGGAAGAAAATGTGAGTGGTTGAATGGGCAAAACTCACTAACGTTTTGGAGATTTAGGTCACAAAAATGTTTATGCCTGAGGTACACCCTTAATGCCTGATGAAACAAATACTATTTATAATAATATGGATAAAAATATAACACTGAACATCACAAGAAAGATAGGCTAAGCTAGCAGGCTAATCAGCTAGCAGTATGATAAGCTAGTACAATAAACAGCATCCAAAAAGTAAGCTACAGAATCTAAACTTAACTTTTTCAAACTTATTTTTAATGTGTTCAGTGAAAAGGATTTACTCTGTATATGAATTTTAATCCAGGATACATGAACCTTTTCATATGAACTGTAATAAATACAAAACTAAAGCCAAACTAAAACTGAAAAGACACAAAAAAAAAAAATAACACAAAAAAAAAAAAAAAAAAACAAAAAAAAAAAACATAAAAAAACACATATCTGTACATTTCGAAATAAGGTGCATTAAAAGTCAATAAATCCTTATGAATATTTTCATTAAAAACGTGTCTCCACGTACTATTTAATAAAATTCTAGTGCATTTTATCTATTAAATAACAGCAGAGTTAGCGAGTTTTGGACATGGAAAGATTAAACTTATTTTAGTGAATAAAGTGCTACATTTCAGCTTTGTTTGGGTAGGTACACAAAATGTTATTTTATCTTTGATTCTAGGAAATCCTCATATGCTTTCTAACATCTTCTTGTGGCCATAAACATTTAAATTTAAAGTGGCTTTAAGGACTATGCATCGTTAAAGTTTCATTTTCACCGTGACTAAACCGGTATATGTGGTGTTTACATGGAATAATCGTAATATGAGTTTACCTTATGATCCGAACCCAGTCTCCGCATCAGTAGGAAAGAGATAAAACGAGCATCTTCCATCTGAAGACTTGTGTTGCATTTCGATGCAAAGCAAAAAACATAGTCGACCAACAATATAAAAATAAGAAACTATTAATTGGTTATTCTACAATTAATTGTATTACAAATTATAATACAACTGGAAAAAAAACTGTAAATTGATCAACTGTTTGGCTTGATGACGTTTAAAGTTTCTGACAGCACCTGTAGTCCCATTTAGCAACTTGTTAGTGAAAGTAAGTGAAAGTGACGTGACATACAGCCAAGTATGGTGACCCATACTCAGAATTCGTGCTCTGCATTTAACCGATCCAAAGTGCACACACACAGCAGTGAACACACACACACCGTAGTGAACACACACCCAGAGCAGTGGGCAGCCATTTATGCTCTGACGCCCGGGGAGCAGTTGGGGGTTCGATGCCTTGCTCAAGGGCACTTCAGTCGTGGTGTTGCTGGCCCAAGACTCAAACCCACAACCTTAGGGTTAGGAGTCAAACTCTCTAACCGTTAGGCCATGACTTCCCACGACTTAGCAACCATCTTTTTAAAGAAACGTAACAGTTTAAAAAAATCACGTAACTGGTGTAACTGGTGTGTTTTATGTCGTAGAATAAAACGTGAAAGTATCTTGAGCCTGTGTGAACCATAGACCTTATTTTAGGGTTTTAACCAAAATCCCATTCAAAAAAACCAATTGACTCTGGGACGATGGAACCGGAAGTGATAAAATGCTAACTCGCTTCTGGGTTTTTGCCTACAAAGTGACATCATAGTTCCACCACTCTATTACAATTGACAGAGGACATTGTGGTCATAACAAAATTTCTTGAGATTTTAAATCAGGCACTGAATAAAGTACCCATTAAATGTTTCTGTAGCCAACTGAAACACGTTGGGGTCCTAATTCGGACTCTAAATTAAATTCATTAAAAAATCTGCACAATTTTAATCATGTTGCTGTGTGTGTGTTTTTATTTTTTATTTATTATTTATTTATTTTTTTTAGCTATTTTATCAACAGCTTATCTGATTGCTAAGTATTAGCATTTCTACTCAACTAGCTGTAGGATTTGAGCTCTAATTTATGTCTGGGATGCAAACAATGTGGGATGAGTTACACAACAATGTTTAGTTCAAATCTTTAACCTCATATTGCAACAGTAATAGTGAGGCTAGACTTAGCAAGCACCGCTAATACATGTTTTAGTATCTGTACAGCTTAATGTAGCCTACTATATTTTATTATCTTGACCCTTTAGTCTTTAGTTTAAGTACCTTTTTGACAGAAATAATCTTAATATTCAGTTTATAAATAAATGAGAAGAACTCTGCAATTCTAGGCTAGCACAAATTATGCTAAGCTAAGTACTACTTGATCAATATTCAGATCTGATGAGTGCATTTGGTCTGAAAGCTGTTACCTGTGTGTGAACAGAGAATAACTACACATGTACCAGTTAATCCTGCTGGTTACATTACCTGTTTTTCTCCGACCTTTCGACCTACTCCAGTACCTTTCGAGGGACTGCTACAGGACAAAACGAGTCCTCTAACCTGAAAGATATCTTTGTTGTACTTGCAACCATATTTCTCATGTTTTGTGGCTGTCTGGCACTGGTCCACACAATGGTGTACCACCTGCTTACATAAATATCTCAGGGGCATTGCGCCGTGTGCTAGCGATGGCTGCATCCCAATTCTTGGCTACATGGAATGCAAGATTAAGGATAATGCAGCTCAGATCATGGTATGAAAATAGCACGCTTTCAGATACTTAACTGCGTGTTAATTGCAATTCAATGAAAATGTATTACAGTTAAAAAATATTTAAAACAATTAATGTTAAACATATTAAATAATAATTAAATGTTAAATAATACACAGTTTTAGGAATACACAGTAATACACAATTAATAGTTATAATTGCACACGTGTGATGAAGTTGCAATTTAGTACATTTAAAATATATTAACTTTATATGTAATACTGAATAACACACTACAGTTAAAACAAAAGTACTTTACGTATGTGCTTTATGTTAGCAAAAACATCAACATACAATGCATTTCTTTAAAGGATGAGATAAGATTATTATATCATAATGACTTAAAATGTACTTTAAAGTAAATGTTTTATTTTGATATTATTACAAAGTGCACTTTTTTAAAAGTGTACTTCAGTCACGAATGTATACAATTTTAAGTAGACAACATGCGCACATTGAAAACAATTAAGCACTTTTTTTTAAACAGAGGCAAATGTGCCTGGATAGCAAACTATTTGCTGTGGACTTTAATTCATTCTTGTTTTAGGGGTTTATATTGCCCACAAACCACTGTGGTAAAGAAAATAGGTTTGTATCAGCAGTAGAAAACTGTGAAAACATGTCCACAACACATTTGACACAGATGATTTCTGAGTGAAACAAGATATTAAAAAAGGAAGAAAGAAAGTAGGGCAGCACATGATTCTATCTAATGGTGATTGTATTGTGAAAAGTGGCTGTTACATATCAAAATGGAGGTCGTTGGAGGAGAGAGGCTGAAAATTAAGAGAAACTGGTGATGTCAGCAAAGAAGGATAATCGAAATAATTGATTACATTTTGATAAAGATTATTAATAATATACAGTATTCATTAATATAAAGATTTTAGGTAGATGCCTTACCTACTGCCCTATTATACAAGGCCAAAAACAGTACATGAAATGGGTAGTATGTCCAAATTGACAGTATTCATAAAACAGTACAAGAAAAAAATTATCGGATGATCTGTGATTCTGAAGTGCACATCCAATAGACACTTTACTATCTCATGAAGTATGTATAAATTTCATTCATACTGTATAGTGCAGAATGTCCTATTACATTCTTTGACAGGCGTTTTTTGCATTGCTGTTTTGACTTTTTGGTGCTCAGGTTCTGGGGGCGTCCCAGCATGTTTTACGCCCCTTGATGACCTCGATTCTCAACATGACCTCATAATGACACCAGCTGCATTGTCAGGCACTGCCAGATGTCTTTGGTAGGTAATAAATTAAGGTCATATGATTTAAACTCAAATTAAATGAAATCAATCAGTCAGTCATTCAATCTGACAACATACTGGTTCCTGTGGGAACCAATAGCTGAACATTTATCTGAACATTTTCACTTTGCACAGTGTAAATCCAAAGATTTCACCACAGAGAAGCAGAGCAAAGAGGAAGAGTGCATAGTTTGCTTCATTTTGTGGTTTCTCAGACCTGCCCCTCCCGCTCATACTACAGCTGCTGCACGTTTAGGCCACACCTCTTCATTTTTACATACTTAAGTGCTTGGTGGTTTAAAAATAGAGATTTCATCAGCCGCTGACACACCAGCGATCTTAGGATCTTTGTGCTTTCTTCAAATAGATTAACAAGAACAACCAAGCTTGCGCGCTGTAGGTCATCAGCTGATCATGACATACAGTGCAAGGGAGAAATGGTTATATAGAATAATTTTAACATTACTGATATTTAATGTCCCAAGCTACAGTACACTGCACACAGAAATAATGTACTAGCAAATTTCTGGTTGATTAGTAAAACATGCTAGTTTTGGGACATACAGTAATACCACAGGTGGGTCTGAAATCAGGTTGAGTAATGGTTTTTAATAGTTTTGACATTTTGATGCAAACTTTTCAGATCAGAAATTCTTTAGACCAGAACAATGAACTCATGCTTTTTTTTGATCTGATACTGAGCAGCTGTATGTAGATAAGCAGATGGGTGCTTAAGATTGTGTGATGATTCCTTTGTCAGACTTTGTGGTAGTGTGGCAAATTCTGCCTAGCCTCTTTCAGTGGGTCCTGAAGGCCATAAGAAAAGGTTACAGGATTCAGTTAGCCTTCCGTCCACCCCTCTTCTGAGGCATGGTAGTAATAAAGTACACCAGATAGGAGACAGGAAATTTCTCAAGCATAGGACATGTACCCCTAAAGGAGAGAGAGGCAGATTTATACAGCTGGTACATTACTGTACACAAAAAGGACAATCTGAGGGGCCTGAACTGGATACTGTATACAGAATCAAGATGCTTACTGTCAGACTCAGTGTCATAAATTCAATTCAGGGATTGGTTTGTGATGACATATCTAAAGCCTTCTACACACTGCATGATTTTAGCAATCCTATAAGATCATTGCAGATCACAGTGTGCAAAATGGATGTAATAAATGGGTATGACATGCATGTAGACTGTATGATGATGACACCTTGTGACTTGTAGGCTACGACGCATGATTCTATAGAAAAATAAAATGTCATCAGCATGTGCTAGTGGTAAACAAAAACAGCATAATGAATCACACTTTGGCAGTTTTTATGTGTGCTGAAAAAAAGTGGAAGCAGCATAAGAGTAAGGAATAAGAGCTTGAGGTAAGCACTTTTCAAGTTTTAGCACCATGTCGCATTGATTTCATGTCACATTTGTATTGGCTGGTCAGTAAATGTGGGTAGCAGCAAACGCAGTGTGCGATGATCTGGCTAAACACAGTCAGAACTATCGTAGGCTATCTTTGGTCGCAAGACCATGACAACGGCCGTTTTAACTTGTCTCACCGTATGACATAGGACCACCAATTACGAGCCACGATCACAGAAATTGCCACGATTGTTTCATGATGCCAATCTTTCGTCTGGGACAGCAAAAAATCATGCAGTGCTTAAAGGAGACCTAATTTCATACTGACAATCTGCCAGAACACAGAAAGCTTCTCGGGTTTGCTTTCGGGGGGAGAAGCTTACCAATATCAAGTTCTTCCTTTCAGCCTAGCCTTGTCCTCACACACATTCACCAAGTGCATGGATGCTGCTCTGGCTCCTCTGTGACTCCAGGGCATCTGTGTACTGAATTACATAGTGTGGCTCATACTTTCTCCCAATCAGAGAGCCACGTTTTTCAGGGGTAATGCAGGTTCCGGCCATGATAGAGGCACATTTGTCTCCTGCACATGTGATTTCAATTCTGAACCCTGTAAAAGACTTCAAGCTAGGCCAGGAGCTTTCTTTACTGAAATTTCAGAGGCTTTTAGGTCTCATGCTGACAGCATGCATGGGTCTGCTCAACATGAGACCTTTTCAGTTCTGGCTCAAGTGAAGAGGTTTTCATCCTCTGAATCATGCCTCCCAGATTATAAGACTCATGTGAAGAGAGCTATGTACTCTATGCCTTTGGAAAAAGCAAGAGTTCCTCAACAGAGGTCTGGCATTAGGAGAGCCCTCGTCTTTCATGGTACATAAAAAGCTTTAAGATGAAGGCAGTGTTTCTAGCCTGTAAACATGTCATCCCACAGCTAAGGGACTACCACATGTTGGTCAGGACAGACAACACTTATTTTCCTATTTTATTATTTTCCTATATCAACCACCACCATGGTGGGCTGTGGCTACCTGTAAGCCTCTCCTTCTATAGCTCTGCTTCCAGCAGTTTTAACAAGGGATCGTCAGCACTGAGTTCACCTTCATTTAGCGGCTCTATTCTGGCTGGCCCAGATTTGGTTTCCAGACCTAATGTCTCTCCTTGATGGCATCTCCTGGAAAATCCCAGTATGGAAAGATCTTCTCTGTCAAGTGGACCTCAGATGATGCTAACCCAGAGACAACATACAGAACTACCACATTTTGCTATAAGTTTGATTGCATAATTGCTGTTAATAGTGTTAATCGTCTGTTTGTTTACGTCTTTTTATTGATTTTTCTGAACATTTCTGCTATATGCACATGAACTGACAGTCACCACTGATAAGCTACTACTAAATATTGTAGAAACTTAATTTTCTGTAAAGTTGCTTTGTAATGATTTGTATCGTAAAAAGCACTATACAAATAAACTTGAATTGAATTGAATTGAAAAGTGCAGGGGACGATATTTCATCCCAGTCCAGAGATCTGGAAGCTTTAGGTCTGGCCCCTGAGGAATACCAGTACATAGTATCTGGTCTTTCGGCCACGGTTATTAAGAAAATCCTCAGTGCTAGAGCTCCTTCTATCAGGATGTTGTATGCCCTGCAATAACAACTTTTAATGACATGGCGTAGACAGCAAAAGGTGAACCCAGTTATCTGCCTGGTTGGTCAAGTGTTGGAGTTCCTTCAAGAATGAATCTCAGCAGGGCTGGCTTCGACTACCTTGAATGTATATTTTCCTCTATTTCCGCTACATATATTCCTTTGGATGGAGCTTTGCTTGGGATACTCTCCCTGATGTCTCGGTTCTTGTGAGGCGCTAGACAGCTGAGGTCTGTCTGGCCATCATGAGCTCCCTCCTGGAACCTATCATTGGTCCTAGGAGCCTTAACGAAAGCTCCTTTTGTGTCTTTGGAGTCAGTCCAGAGAAAATACTTTCTCAAAGTAACCCTGTTGCTAGCATTTACACCAGTTAAGAGAGTAGGAGACCTCAAGGTCCTTTTAGTAGCCTCCTCCTGCTTGGACTTTGATTTGGAATTGTATCAATTGTATCAATGCGATATTCTTCCTGTGGTTGCTGTGATAAAAATGTTATTGTGTTAAAAGTTTTTTGTCAAGAGGAAATTACTCAAAGCGAGACTTCTGCTGAGACCACGTGCTTCAGAGAGAGTTTCACATCTTCATCAGAGGTACCAAAATAACAAAAAAATAAATAAAAAAAGATACAGGTGACGTAAATATTTAATTCAGTCATATTTACATAGTAAGAAATAACAATAAACTATCCAAATGTCCACTGTTGCTTATATTAGATATTGCATGTATTAAACCTTGCAAAAACACTGTTGCACTTCCAATCAGTACAGCTTCTTGTAAACAGAGCTTCTCAACTCTAAAATTGGTCAAAAAACATTTAAGAAAATGAGCAACACGGGTGTTTTCAGTATTGAATCCAATTGATTCTTGAAGAAGTTGATGTGTTTGCAAGGAAACACAAAAAGTGGTTAATAAGGCTTTAATAAATGCATGATAATGATACCAATTATACCAATGTGGGGCAGCTGTGGCCTAATGGTTAGAGAATTGGACTTGTAACCAGAAAGTTGCAGGTTCGAGTCTCGGTGCTGGCAGGAGTTGTAGGTGGGAAGGAGTGAATGAACAGCGCTCTCTTCCACCCTCAATACCCATGGCTGAAGTGCCCTTGAGCAAGGCACTGAACCACCAGCTGCTCCCCGGGCGCTGGATATATAGCTGCCCACTGCTCTGGGTGTGTGTTCACGGTGTATTCACTTCTCACTGCTGTGTGTGTGCACTTGGATGGGTTAAATGCAGAGCACCAATTTCGAGTATGGGTTACCGTACTTGACAAATGTCACAACTTTCACTTTCACTTTTATAAACAAAACTTCTTTGCCCCCATCTGTATTGTGGTCTAGAACTGCCACTGGTAATTATGGGAACTGTCCAGAAGATGCTATAAATTTTTCATACAAATAAATTGCACAGTGATTCAGACTTTAAATGGCTTATATTTCTGCAAAGCCATTTTGTTTTATGCATGGAAGTCATACAGTTTTGAAGGGTTAATCTAGATTCATCATTTACAAGTTCAGTGAAATGTTATCTGGCCTGTTTGATAACTTTACACACAGTCATGTCAATCAGAGGTGACTTCTCCCTCTTCCCCATCAAACTGAATCATACAATGCTAAATTAATGATCCTATGATTCACTTATTAAAGGGGTCATATGGTGCGATTTCAAATTTTCCTTTCTCTTTGGAGTATTACAAGCTCTTGGTGAATAAAGAAGATCTGTGAAGTTGCAAAGACTAAAGTCTCAAATCCAAAGATATATTCTTTATAAAAGTAAACACTTGTCCACGCCCCCCTGAAATGGCTCGTTCTAACACGCCCCCACATATCTACGTCAGTATGTGGTAGGGGTTGCACAATTAATGATTTCTGTTAGTCGATTTCTTATTTAAAAAATACTTGAGTTACTCGACTACTTGTGGTTCATGCTACTGTAAATGAAAAAACATGAAATAGTTCTTATCAATAAATGCTTATTAATTCATAGCCTAATGCAACAGTTACATATGTAAATTGTCAAAACTTTATAATTATGACATTACAATTTTAAATTTTCATGTAACAGCCAGTATCTGTATCTGTATTTGTATCTGTAACAAACACAAAATTATTCGTATCTGCATTTGGATAAAACCAGGTGGAACGTTGTAGTTACTTGATAAGACTGTCTTTTTTCATATTTATCACTGAACAAGTATACAGTGTTAAACTAAAATAATTATTTAGATGTCAAAATCGAACGTTTTAAGAAAAAACCTCTGGCGCCTAAAGGGTTAATTTCTAAAAATATATTTATCATGCAAGCAGAGAAATGTCATGACAAATGTTTAGTGATCATTTGAACACGACTGACCTAATTCAATGCGCACATTTTCATTACGCAGAACTCTTTAAGCAAGTCTTTTTTTAACACTTTATTGCGTGACTTTAAAGGTCTGTATATAATATTGCGCTGATCCCCTGTCTCAACTGTTATCTAGCAAACACCACACTGTGCCAGCCTCAGCCGAATATTCAGGCAGAATTATTCCTTGTCCATTATTCGTTTTTGAAGCCATTATCCATGCCTATCCGAATAATAAATTATTCTTCTTTCACAACACCAATAATTACAACACTAATTATAATAATACATGCAACATAAAGTCATAGTCATAGTCGCTCCGGCCGGACAAGGCATCACAATATATTATGGATCATAACATTTCTGTCACACGCTTGAGGCATTCGGCCAATCACAACGCACTGGATAGCTTGACAATCACAGCACACCTCGCTTTTCAGAGCGATAAGTCTTTTAAAAATCAACGCGTTTCAGAAGGCGGGCATAGAGGAGAAACAATAATCTACAGTATGGAAAATAATGTGTTTTTTAACCTTAAACTGCATAAACACATTTCATTACACCAAATACACAAAATAATGATATTTTTAGCAGCATCATATAACCCCTTTAAGACTTTCTGCCACCTACTGGCACTTAAACCCCTGGTTTCACAGACAAGGCTTAAACCTAGTCCCAAATTTCCTAATTGAACTATGACCTAATCTTGGTTCAGTCTAAGCCCTGTCTTTGAAACCAGGCGTATATTTAAATCTTTAATCACATAAAATGATTTATGCCTTTTGTGGTCAGTTTCCTGGACAGAGATTAAGTCAAATCCTGGACTAAAATTGTAATGATCAGTCAGAAGCATGTGGATCCATTTGCAGCACTTTCTTATAAAGCAAGGTCAATAACAGGCAATGGTCAAACAACAACGGCAGGAATGTCAGAGGCAAGACAGAGGCAGAAACTATACCAGGCAGGAGTCAGGGCAACAAGCAAACAATCAAAGTTCCAGAAGGCAAGATCACAAGGGTAGGCAGCAGAGATTCACAGAAGTCAAACAGTCCAGGGTCATACATGGAAACCACTCAAAATGGTAGGGAAAACACTCAGAAATGTCAGCCGAGGCAAAACAAGACTTTGCAAAGAGTGTGAGTGTGAACGCTGGTTAAATAGGCCAGTAATGAGCAACACCTGTGCAGGTAATCAGTCCAGTACGGGGTTCTGGGAAATGGAGTCCGGGGTGAAGGTTAATACTCAGGTGAGGGTGCCGACCGGTGGCCATCGGAGAGAGCCACAGAGGTCTGATTCATGACAAAAATTCAAAGATTCAAAGCGTTTATTGTCATATACCCAGTTAGGAAAACAAGTTTCTCTGAGCAATGAAATTTTTACTTTGCTGTCCACAATGAATGCCAAGACAGTGCAAAACTATACACACACATACACAAACTGTACACTATACAAACTATACACACACACAATGTAATAAACATAATAATAAAAACTATGCTGCAGTAGTAGGAATGTAGACTATGAAAATAGAAGTATAGACTATGTATATCGTAGACTATGTATAATAAAGACTATGTATATCTATATATGCAAGGATAGAGTAGGAATATAGAATGTGAAAAATTGAAATATAGACTATGTATATGATATCTATATATGCGAATGTACAGTAATAACTTATGTGCAATAAACAATAGTGCAGTAACGTGCAAATTGAGTGCAACTACATGATAACAATAGCATCAGTAACAGTAACAAATGTGCAAATTGAGATGAGGCTACATGAGTAATATTAACAAATATACAATGGTAGTAATAACAGCAATAACATTACAAATGTTCAATGAGATGAAACAATTTGAAATTATTGTTCTTTTGAGATAGATAAGTCCACTAGCTAGCTACCTGTTTAAGAGTCTAATAGCTGAGGGGAAGAAGGAGTTCCTTAATCTGGAAGTCCTGCAATTTACACTCCTATACCTCCGTCCTGAGGGTAAGAGTGTGAACAGTCTGTGTTGGGGGTGGGTGGGGTCTTTAATGATGGATGCAGCTCTTCTGTGGACTCTGCGGTGGTAAATGGCCTGCAGAGAGGGCAGTGGAATCCTGATGATCTTCTCAGCAGTCTTCACAACTCTCTGCAGACGTTTGCGGTCCCTTACAGTATTGCTGCCATACCACGCGGTGATGCAGCTGGTCAAGACACTTCTAACTACACAGCTGTAGAAGTAGTGGAGAATCTTAGGTGACATGCCAAACTTCCTCAGCCTCCTCAGAAAGTACAGCCGCTGTTGTGCTTTCTTAACCACCTGGGTGGTGTTGAGTGTCCAGGTAAGGTCCTCGCTGATGTGGACCCCCAGGTATTTAAAGCTGCTCACCCTCTCCACTTCAAGCTCTCGGATAAACAGTGGCTGGTGAGTTCTCCTCTTTTTCCTCAAGTCCACTATCATCTCCTTTGTCTTGTCCGTGTTGAGGGTGAGGTTGTTGTCCTCACACAATGTCAGAAGACTGGCCACCTCCCTCCTGTAGGCTGCTTCATCCCCGCCAGTGATCCGTCCTATCATTGCGGAGTCATCAGCGAACTTCAGAGTGATGTTGTCCTTGTGGGAGGCGACACAGTCATGTGTGAACAGTGTGTAGAGGATGGGACTGAGAACACACCCTTGTGGGGTGCCAATGTTTGTAATGACAGTGTCTGAGGTCCTAACAGACTACGGGTCTGCCAGTCAAGAAGTCTAAGAGCCAGTCACAGGGTGTGGGATGTAGTCCAAGTACAATCAGTTTTTGGGTGAGTTTGTGAGGGATGACCGTATTGAAGGCAGAGCTATAATCAATAAAGAGCATCCTGATATAAATGTCCTTATCTTCCAGGTGAGAAAGGGAAATATGGAGGGCAGCAGCAATGGTGTCTAAGGTAGACCTGTTGGGCCGATATGCATACTGCAGTGGGTCCAGTATGTCCGGCATACTGTTCTGAATGTGGGTCAGCACCACTCTCTGAAAACACTTCATGTTGAGATGAATGATGCTCTGACTGAGGGAGAGGTTGAAGATGGATTAATGACATTTATAACCAGATTTACAAAATTCTGCTTTCTCTGTCATGGTTTTAAATAGTCCTAGACCTAGTCTAGTCAAGAGTTTAATGAGCTGATTTCCTGGAGGAAGACTGCAGTTATTTCAGTACTTATTTGTCTTCTTCTTTAAAACACAACATTAGGGTACAACATAATGATAGGATTAATTTAAGGTTTCCACACCACCAACAGACCTTAGTAATAAATCATGTTCAAAAATCAGTTTGGCAAAAGTCTTTCCAAAAGGCCAACCTGAGAAAGCAATGAAAGTCTATGTGATTCTTGATGACCAGAGCAACAGATCATTAGCTCGCTCTTTCTTTGATGCCTTCAAAGAAAATGTCCCAGCTTCTCCATATACCCTGAGAACATGTTCTGGAGTTACAGAAATTATCAGTCGAAAAGCATCTGGGTACCAGATCGAGTCAGTAGATGGAAAGGTAATCCTCTCCCTACCCAGTTTGTTAGAGTGTAACAACATTCCTGACAATAGGGCAGAGATTCCCACACCCAGTGCTGCTTTCCATCACTCTTGTCTGGAGCCTATAGCTCCATTCATGCCAGAGTTGGAGGCAGATGTTCCCATCATGATTCTTCTTGGCCGTGACATTATCAAAGTCCATAAGGTGTGCTGCCAGGTAAATGGTCCTCACGACGCTCCTTATGCACAGAAGCTTGACCTAGGATGGGTGATAGTTGGCAATGTTTGTCTGAATTGACACAAGTCAACAGCTGTGAGTACATTCTTCACTAACACAAAAGAACAACGCCCCTCCATCTTTGATCCCTGCCTAAATGTTTTTCATGTAAAAGAGAGAAACAGTAATGGCCAGAGAAATAACAATGGAATGTGTTCTATGCAACAACTCATCTATAATCACAAACATGACCAGTTTGGACAGGAAGTGTTTAAGGTTACTTGTGATGACAACAAAGTTGCCCCATCTATTGATGACTTGTCGTTTCTTCACATTATAGAACAAGAGCTGGAGGAAGATGAAAGCAACAGCTGTGTAACTCTGTTGCCTTTCAGAGCTCCAAGGTGTAGACTCCCTAACAACATACAAACCTGATTCCAAAAAGATTGGGACACTGTACAAATTGTAAATAAAAACAGAATGCAAGGATGTGGAAGTTTCAAATTTCAATATTTTATTCAGAATACTACATAGATGACATATCAAAGGTTTAAACTGAGAAAATGTATCATTTTAAGGGAAAAATAAGTTGATTTTAAATTTCATGGCATCAACACATCTCAAAAAAGTTGGGACAAGACCATGTTTACCACTGTGTGGCATCCCCTCTTCTTTTTATAACAGTCTGCAAACGTCTGGGGACTGAGGAGACAAGTTGCCCAAGTTTAGGAATAGGAATGTTGTCCCATTCTTGTCTAATACAGGCTTCTAGTTGCTCAACTGTCTTAGGTCTTCTTTGTCACATCTTCCTCTTTATGATGCATCAAATGTTTTCTGTGGGAGAGAGATCTGGACTGCAGGCTGGCCATTTCAGTACCCGGATCTAGGGCTGTGACGGTATGGGATTTTTTCTTACCGCGGTGATGAAGCAACAAGAATCGCGATTTGGCGGTTAACCGACCCCCCACCCCCCCCCCCCCACACACACACACACACAAACACACAACATCCCCCGGCGGCCGCGTCACACACTCAAGAACGCATGCAGCTTGTAATGGAAATGAATACAATGGAAATTAATAATTATAACGCAGTATTCTTTATTAACAAATAAACAAATAACAGTAACAGTTATACTAAATGGTAAATATTAATAATTAACTAATGATTAGGCTAAAGTTAAACTTTCTTCTTAATAATTATAAAGCAGTATTCTATTATAAACTAATAAACAAATTAAGATTTATAATAAATTGTAGCTAAAAATTAATAGTTAACTATATAGGCTAAACATGAACAACCTTTTTTAAAGTGCAAAATAACAAAACAAAAAGTGAACAAGTGTTTGTCTGTTGGGCCGCTTAAGTGAATCGTGCTGCTGCTTTTATTTTTCCGTCTTCATGTTACGTGACAGGAAAACCAACATGTTAACCTTGTCAGGTTTCAGCGAGGATCTTAACGGGGTGACGATGTTGCCAGCCGCACTGAATACACTGAGGTAACCAAACGGCTACTGGTCCTCAGTCACAGTCCACCGTGAGCAACTGAATGATTCTCTGCAAACTGCGCGTTCATCATTAGTTACGGATAACTTTCCCATTCAGCCCTACATCTGGAGAGTCTTCAAAGGGCAGATGTGAGCTCCTACGTTTTAAACCGCGCAGGTTTATTTACCGCATGCTGCGCTCATGTGAAAGGGCTTTAAAGGCGCACGTTCTGGAGACCCCGTCGCTATGGAAAACAAAGACGCCAAAATGCAATCGCGCAAATGAGCTTCTCTAAAACCTCGTATGAAATTGATTTCATTATAATTGCTATTAGTATTATAAACAGTGCAGAATACGTATTTGTTAATTCAACTATGTGGTGGCATTTGTAAAATACGGGACAAATCGCGTCCCGTATTGATTTGATAGGGGACGCATCACTTTACCTTTAAATAGCTACGGGACGATTCCGTATCTTAAGGGACGGGTGGCAACCCTAGGTGCACTATATTTGTCTTTCAAGACTCCAACCATTTTTTTTTCAGGTTGCGCGTCAACTCCGTATCTTCATCGGTTGGGAGCAAAAGATCCTCAGTTAATAACTGTAGGACTGGTTAAACAGGACGCTGTAACGGTCTTCTCGGAAGACAGCGCATCTGTAAAATCCGCAACCTTCTTCAGCGCTGCATTAATGGATTCGAGGACTTCGATGTCCTGCCACGTCGGTATCAAATGTTGGCTGCGCCGGTCATCCATCAAAAACCCGCCTAATGGCTGGGACTTGCTCAAGAACGCGCGCAACCATTTTCTGCTTAGTGCCCCTGCCCGTGTTTGTGTGTATTTAATTTAACATTATCTGTAAACATTACAAGTACTGAAACATGGCTAGCAGTTCATTAAAAATCAGACACACACAAAAAAAAATCCCCCATATGTTTAATCAACTGTCCCTCCCTTGCGCTGGATGCAGGCTTTTTCCCCAGAAGCCCTTGAACATAGGACTCGCGGAAAAAGTAAATTATTAGCAAAGATGAATGTGTTTATTGTTCAAATCACACACCATATGCAGTCCTGTAACTTTCAGCAAAAAAAAAAAAAAAATCATGTGCGGTGATGACATCACACCGCGGTAGGCATCTCATTAATGCGGTATTGCGGTGATGCGGTTATCGTCACACCCCTACCCGGATCCTTCTTCTACGCAGCCACGATGTTGTAATTGATGCAGTACTGTATGTGGTCTGGCATTGTTATGTTGGAAAATGCAAGGTCTTTACTGAAAGAGACGACGTCTGGATGGGAGCATATGTTGCTCTAGAACTTGGATATACAGTACCTTTCAGCATTGATGGTGCCTTTCCAGATGTGTAAGCTGCCCATGCCGCACGCACTCATGCAACCCCATACCATCAGAGATGCAGGCTTCTGAACTGAGCGCTAACAACAACTTGGGTTGTCCTTGTCCTCATTAGTCCGGATGACATGGCGTCCCAGTTTTCCAAAAAGAACTTCAAATTTTGATTAATCTGACCACAGAACAGTTTTCCACTTTGCCACAGTCCATTTTAAATGAGCCTTGGTCCAGAGAAAACGCCTGCGCATCCCTGAGCCCATGTTGTGATTTCCATTACAGTAGCATTCCTGTATGTGATGCAGTGCCGTCTAAGGTCCTGAAGATCACGGGCATCCAGTATGGTTTTCCGGCCTTGACCCTTACGCACAGAGATTGTTCCAGATTCTCTGAATCTTTGGATGATATTATGCACTGTAGATGATGATAACTTCAAACTCTTTACAGTTTTTTTCTGAGAAACCCCTTTCTAAAATTGCTCCACTATTTTTCGCCGCAGCATTGGGGGAATTGGTGATCCTCTGCCCAACTTGACTTCTGAGAGACACTGCCACTCTGAGAGGGTCTTTTTATACCCAACCATGTTGCCAGTTGACCTAATAAGTTGCAAACTGGTCCTCCAGCTGTTCCTTATATGTACATTTAACTTTTCCAGCCTCTTATTGCTACCTGTCCCAACTATTTTGGAATGTGTAGCTCTCATGAAATCCAAAATAAGCCAATATTTGGCATGACATTTCAAAATGTCTCACTTTCAACATTTGATATGTTATCTATATTATATTGTGAATAAAATATAAGTTTATGAGATTTGTAAATTATTCCATTTCTTTTTTTACTCACAATTTGTACAGTGTCCCAACTTTTTTGGAATCGGGTTTGTATGTCAAGCCATGAAAAGATTGTCGATCTTAAGACGTAACTTAGAGAGAAACCCAGAGATGAAACAGCACTTTTTTACATTTATGGGCAAAGTCTTTAGTAACAATCATGCTGAAGAAGCTCCCCCTTTTTTGGAAGGAGAAGAGTGCTGGTATTTGCCCCTCTTCGAGGTATATCACCCTAAAAACCCAGGAACATATGAGTGGTTTTTGACTCTAGTGCTCATCATGAGTGTGTCTCGCTGACTGATGTTCTTTTATCCGGGCCAGACATGAACAACACCCTTCTAGGGGTGCCCTTGCGATTTTGCAAGGACGCAGTAGCCATAACAGCTAACATTGACAAATGTTCTACTGTTTCTTAGTGAGAGAAGACAACCACAATTTTCTAAGGTTTCTGTGGTTCCGTAATAATGACCCATCTAAAGACATTATTGAGGATCGCATGCGAGTCCCATGTGTTTGGCAACAGTCCCTCCCCTGCAGTAGCCATCTACTGTCTCCTACAGTCTGTGAATGATGGTGACCCTGATGTCAAGAATTTTGTGAACCATGATTTTTATGTAGGCGATGGGTTGAAGTCTCATCCTACAGCCAAGGCAGCAGTAGACCTGCTCAAAGACACACAGAGGACTCTTGCTGGTTCCAACTTACGCCTTCACAAGATGGCTTCGAACAGCAAAGAAGTTCTAAAGGCCTTACCTTCTCAAGATCATGCCAACGATCTTAAAAATTTGGATCTTGCCTCTGACATGCTGCCTATGCAGCGCAGTCTGGGACTTAATTGGAGTCTGAAAACTGACAGTTTTGCTTTCGGAATTGCTACTGAAGCAAAACCTTTTACTCGTCGAGGTGTTCTATCAACCGTTAATAGCATCTTCGATCCCCTTGGTTTTGTTGCCCCAGTTACAATCCATGGCAAATTGATCATGAGAGAGCTAAATAATCAGAATGATGACTGGGACATCCCCCTTCTTAAATTAATGGAGGAAAAATGGAACATGTGGTGACTTTCGCTTAAGGATTTAGGTAATCGCCAAATTCCGAGATGCTACGCAAACATGTCACCTTCTACAGCTACGCAAAGGGAGCTGTTTGTCTTCTCTGATGCGTCATCAAAAGCAATTACTGCAGTAGCTTACTTTAGATTGACAGATTCATGTGGAGTCAATCATGTCGGCTTCATCATGGGTAAGGCAAAACTCAGCCCCGAGCAAACAGTTCCCCGTCTTGAGTTGTGTGCTGTGGTTTTGGCAGTAGAATTGGCTGAGTTCATTGCTTCAGAAATTGACATGAACTTGGATAAAACTACTTACTTTACTGATAATTAGGTAGTGCTAGGCTTTATACAAAATGAAACACAACGCTTCTATGTATATGTCAGCAATCGAGTCCTTTGGATTCATAAGTCTTCTCATCCAAATCAGTGGAAGTATGTGCACACAGCTGAGAACCCAGCAGACATTGCAACAAGGTCTGTCACTGCTGCTCATCTCCAAGACACCAACTGGCTTTATGGACCTAAGTTTCTTCTAAACAACCCTCAGATTCTACGTGAAGATAACACATGAGCTTGTCAATCCTTTTTCAGATGCCGAGGTAAGTCCCGAAGTCTCCACATTGAATACTACACTGATGAGTAAGAGTCTTGGAACACAACGCTTCCCTACGTTCACCACTTGGAAGTCCAGTACTCGTGCCATTGCACGTCTTCTTCATATATCTCAGCAGTTCCATACAGGTTTTACAACAAAAACATCCAGTTGCAAGGGCTGGCATTACTGTTCCAATGCTCCAACAGTTGTAGAACTCTTATGTGCTGAAAAAATTATCATCAAAGCAGTACAACAGGAGACATATGCCCAAGAGTATAAGAGCTTGGAAATAGGAAATAAGCTCTCCAGGAAAAGCCCCCTCAAAGGTTTAGACCCTTTCATAGATGTATACAGCCTGCTTCGAATAGGAGGACGATTAACAGAAGCGCAGATTTAACTTGAAGTAAGAAAGCCCCTGATCATCTCTGGTAAACATCACATTCCAACACTTTTGGTCAAACATCACCATGAGAGAGTGCAACACCAGGCTTATTGAATCGTTAAATACATCTAGCTTTATTAATGCCTTGTGGTGTTTTCTTGCTGTTCGAGGGCCTGTGAAGCTCATCCGCTCAGACAGAGGAACAAATTTTGTTGGTGCTTGCAGGGAGCTCAACATTTGCTCTAACATTGACAATACCTCTGTTAACAAGTTCCTTTTGGACCAAGGCTGTGTCTGGCAGTTTAACCAACCCCATGCATCTCACATGGATGGGTCTTGGGAGAGGATGATTGGCCTTGCTAGGAGGATACTGGATGCAATGTTTCAACAGCTTGGGCTTTCAGCTCTGACACATGAGATGCTCTCCACTCTTATGGCAGAAGTCACTGCTATAATTAATACCAGACCCTTTATCCCAGTGTCAACTGACCCATATGATCCATTCATACTAACACCCAATGCACTCTTAACCCAAAAGGTCACAATTGCATCTGTCCCAGCTGGTGATTGGGTCAAAAATCTTCACAACTGACAGTGGCGCAGGGTACAACACCTGGCACAAACTTTCTGGGATAAGTGGAAAAAGCAGAACCTTACTCTTTTACAACCAAAAGGAAAGTGGCCCTCTAGTAACTCTGACCTTGAACCAGGAAGCACTGTGCTCTTAAAGGATGAACAACAAAAAAGGAATGAATGGCCAATGGGACGTGTCACTCAAGTCTTCCCAAGCAAGGACAATAAAGTCTGCAAGGTAGAAGTCAAGGTCTTTAAAAAGGAAGACCCTAAGGTTTTCATACAACCAATCATTAAGATGATCCTTCTCCTCACTCCTGAGGAACTTGACTAGATCAGTTTAAATTATCTGTGGTAGTGGCATTTTACCCACGCCAGATAGGGAGTGTGCTGGAACAAGTTTGATTTAAACAGATTCCATGATTAATGTTTAATTTGATTAGAGATTTAATTGTTTATTGAGTACAATTATCAGGGTTTTTCCTACATTGAAAATGTTTTGGCAGCCGCCAAAATGATTTTTTGTCCCGCCAAAGCCTTATTTGATCTGTAATAGGGTTTTGTGAGTGAAGCAGGCTACAGACGGAGTGACAGAGAGAACGAGCACAGCACCCCTCCCCCGCGCGCGCACTCTCCGTCTTCAGTTCTGTCTTTGCTCTCTCCCTCGCATCAAAATCAACTGATCCTAAAGGTCGGAAGACCGAATCCATGTTTCACGTGGTGCATTCAGAGAATATTTTTGCTGAATTACCGCTGGGTGTGAATTGCAGTCAAAAAAAGTTGCCTTATCTTCTCTTACAACTTGTGACAAGCATTTCGCACATGCAGCTGACATAACTTTAAATAAACGCAAAAAAAATCTATCCAGTTATGAAGTGTTGTGTGTGTGTGTGTGTGTGTGTGTATGTTGACAAATCTTTAGCAATGTCCTAACAGCCAGGATTCCCACACAACACGTCCGCTAAAGTCCGATTCGCGACCAAATGACTCCTTTGAGCCGATTCATTATAATGAATGGTTACAGCGATCGGTCTGCCCGTCAGTGTCTGAATCAGTGTATAACAAATCATTACTTCTTAGAAGAACATACACATCTGAAATGAGAAAGTAAGTGTGCTTACCCCATTTAGCAAGAGTGTTTCACGAGTTCACCCTTACATCTAATCTGTTAGCAAATAGTAAGCATATTTTGGCGTGCTGTCCTGGGGAGGGCTCCGAGCCCGGAATATAGCCCGAACCCGAAGAACTCCCCCTGTCCCTAATGTGGGATAAAAACAGATTAGGAGTGAGGAGTTGGGGTGGAGGAGGGATGTAAAACAAAACTGTCGCAGGATAGAGGTTAGTAGGCTGCATTTATATACACGTATTGTGCTAGTTAAGATGGTTAGCTAAGCGAGTTGCACCTGTGCCAAATTGGTTGATTATCTGATCGTGCTCCTCCCGAACCTTGTTAATAAAACATCATTTAGTAAAATTTAGCCTTAATAATCCACAGTATGTATAGGCCTATGACAATGTGTAGTAAATTACCTATAAAATCATTTAGTTTAAAGTTAGACTGGAGTGAGATGAAACTAGATCAAAGCACAAAGCAAGCTGTTGCTAGCTAGCTGCTGATTGTATTAAATTTTATATGGTAAAAAATTACACTATTACACCTTTTAACGCTATGTTTTTAATACTACTTTTTAATTGATATGATTATACTAAAATAATTATCAGGTCTATCAAAAAAGGATTTTATCTTTCAAAACTATGAAAGCCAATGGTGGAAAAATCACAGCTTTTTTTGCAAAGACGGCAATAAAGGATGACAGTGAGAGTGACAGGTAATATCTGTGTCTGATAATTACATAATTTGTAAATAGATAAATTGTGATACCTTTGACATTTCAAATATACTTTGGTATCGATGATGTTTACATGTAAAATAAGTTGTAATCGCTTTCTTTTACTATCTAGCCTGACAGTGATCGTTTTTTTCATGAATAAATAGGATAAGAAAAAAATCACAAAATCTTTCTTTGTATTTATTTTAAATTTAACATTTATTGTCAATATTGTGCTTGTGGATCATGTGGGTACTAGAGTACTCTTTGCTGTGTGTGGATGACCATGTCGGTCAGCCACCACCGAATACCAATTTTGACCCAGGAAAAACCCTGATTATTTAATAACAGTAATTCCCTTATTCATTTTATTAATGTTTAGAGCGCCATCTAGTGGCAAGTTTGATGTTACGTTTAATTGTGATTTCTGGTGTTCACATGAATCAAGAAGTAGTGAGTACTTAATGCAGGCAGCGGTAACGATGGCTCTCTTTAATTGTCGCATATTTCTATAAACTTTAGCGTCCTATCGCTGTATTGTGTATTTACATAGGAAAAGGCTGTGTGTATTTCCAAGCATCACAGCATATTATATCAATGTGAATGTTGTTTTGCTTCTGTAGTTTTGTTAGTTCCTTGACAGTATTATTTACTGTGTTCATTTGTTTATTTGTAGTTTCACTCCATACCCAAGACCATTAAACCTGTGGGCAAATGAACTTCTTGTCTTCAGAGTTGTGTGAGGGAAGAGGGTTTATCTGACTGTCAAAACAAAACTAAATCTATGCTGAGGACAGTACAATACCTGTCACAAATCAGGGGCACAGAGAGAGGTAGGTGAGTAGACAGGGTTTATTGAATGAACTTGGTTGAATGGTAGAAGAAAGTCACAGCAGTAAGAACTGTCCAAAGGGCAATAACCAGGCGGAGGTGAGTGATCACTGGGTAACTGGACACTGAGACAACATCCAGGAGACTACGAAGACAATGAGGGAGAAACACAGGAGGGTCATCAGAGGTTCTGGAGACATAGTAAACACAGGTTAGTTTGCAAGGGGTATGGAAACAGTTCAGTGAGGTGAACGGTAGACCGGGCGCCGAAGTACTGAAGTGATGGTGGCTTTATACTGAGGAGGGTTATTGAGTGCAGGTGCAGGTGATCACTACTCCGGTGATTGGGATCTGGAGTGATTTGGACCAGGTGACGGTGATTCCTTGACAACCTGTCAGTAATTTATCCAATTGATCTTTATTCACAGAACAGACCAAAAGTTTGGAAACATTACTATTTTTAATGTTTATATATATATATACACAGTACAGACCAAAAGTTTGGAAACATTACTATTTTTAATGTTTTTGAAAGAAGTTTCTTCTGCTCATCAAGCCTGCATTTATTTGATCAAAAATACAGAAAAAAATTTAATATTGTGATATATTATTACAATTTAAAATAATTGTTTTTAAATTTATTATACTTTAAATTATTTCTGTGATGCAAAGCTGAATTTTTAGGATCATTATCACATGATCCTTTAGAAATCATTCTAATATGATGATTTAGTATCAAAGTTGGAAACGGTTCTGCTGCTTAATATTTTTTCAGAACATGTGATACTTTATTAGCTTTATTAGATTTTTTTTTAACTTTTTTTTCTTTCTTTTTTTTTTAATAAAATCAATACTTTTATTCAGCAAGGATGTGTTAAATTGATAAAAACTGATAGTAAAGAAAATATATTATTAGAATATATATTATTAGAATATATATATTTTTTTTTTAATAAATGCAGTTCTTTTTAACCTTTTAATTCATCAAATATATTAGACAGCAGAACTGTTTCCAACACTCATAATAAATCAGAATATTAGAATGATTTCTAAATGATCATGTGATAGACTGGATGTTACATGTGACACTGAAGGCTGGAGTAATGATGCTGAAAATTCAGCTTTGCATCACAGGAATAAATTATTTTTTTAAAGTATATTCAAATTGAAAACTTTTATTTTAAGTTGTAATAATATTTCACAATATTACTCTTTTTTCTGTATTTTTGATCAAATAAATGCAGGCTTGATGAGCAGAAGAAACTTCTTTCAAAAACATTAAAAATATGAATGTTTCCAAACTTTTGGTCTGTACTGTATACATATATATATATATATATATATATATATATATATATATATATATATATATATATATATATATATATATATATATATATATATATATATTGTGGCGGGGTGGAAGGAACACGCAACAGCAAACTCAAGTGCAAAGCCCCGGAGGGTGGATTTTATTATAAAGTGCAGGGTTACGGGGGTGATGACGGTGGTTTAGCGTGCGGTGATGCTCTCGCTCGAGTCCGGGTGCGGGTGAAGCCGTGAGGTGCTCGTGGCAGTGTCCTCTGGTTACTCGCTGTCTGGAGGAGATCGGAGAGAGAAGTATCAGTGGGGTAGCTCGTGGAGAGGCTTCTCACCAGTGTCCTGAGTGCACGCTGTTTATATGGAGCCCGGCTGATGAGAGGCAGGTGCTGGTGATCAGCCCGTGATGAGTTTCGAGCCGGTGCTCCTCGTGAATTGCCAGGGCAACGCTGATGTGGAATCGGGATGCTCGTCAACCCCCCCCCCCCCTAAGCGTTGTCCTGGTTTGGCGGAGAAACACGATGTTAGTAGGGGTGAATAAAGGGGTGGGTGGGGAGTGACCCCTGACAGACCTGCAAAAGCTGACCAGATCCGGGAAAGGCCGTCTGCGTTGGAGTTGGCTGCTCTGGCCCGATGGAGTACTTCAAAGTGGAAGTCCTGGAGCGTGAGGAACCAGCGTGTCACTCTGGCGTTGGTGACTTTGGCGCGGGCCATCCACTGGAGGGGCGCGTGGTCCGTGAGGAGAGTAAACCTCCGTCCTAGGAGGTAGTAGCGCAGCTCCAGGACTGCCCACTTGATGGCCAGAGCTTCCTTCTCGACGGCGGCGTAGTTCCTTTCGGCCGGGGTCAACTTCCTGCTGATGTATAGGATGGGATGCTCCTCACCTTCTTGTACTTGAGACAGGACGGCTCCCAGTCCTGTGTCGGAGGCATCCGTTTGCAGCAGGAAGGGGCAGCTGAAGTCCGGGGCACACAGGACCGGCTCTGAGGTGAGGGCCATCTTCACCTTTTTGAACGCCTCCTCCACTTCAGGTGTCCAGCACACTTTTTCCGGCTGCCCCTTCCTGGTCAGGTCTGTCAGGGGGAGGAGAAGTTAGGGATGAAACAGCGATAGTACCCTGCCAACCCCAAAAACGCTCGTACCTGGGTTTTGAGCTGGGTTTCGGTGCAGACCGTATCGCCTCGATCTTCTTCTCCTGTGGCCGGATGAGGCCCCTTCCGACTTGGAAGCCCGGGTACTTCGCTTCGGTCAGGCCCAAGTGACATTTCCGGGGGTTGGCAGTGAGCCCAGCCCTACGTAGCTCCAACAGCACCCTCCACAGACGGTCCAGGTGGTCCTCCCAGCGCTCAGAGTCGATGACCACGTCGTCCAGGTATGCCGCGGCGTAGGCCTGGTGAGGCCGCAGCAAGATGTCCATCATACGCTGGAACGTGGCTGGAGCCCCGTGTAGGCAAAACGGGAGGGTCCGGTACTGCCAGTGCCCACCGGGTGTACTGAAGGCGGTCTTGGGTTTGGCGGTCTCGGACAGGGGGACTTGCCAATACCCTTTTGTGAGGTCCAGGGTAGAAATATAGCGGGCCCTTCCAAGGCGGTCGAGGAGCTCATCCACTCGAGGCATGGGGTATCCGTCAAAGGCCAAGACTTCGTTCAGGCAGCGGAAGTCGTTGCAGAAGCGGAGGGTGCCATCGGGCTTGGGGACCATGACGATAGGGCTGGACCAAGGGCTGTTCGATGGTTCAATCACCCCTTACTTCAACATTTGTTGAATCTGTTGAATCAGCATTTGTTCCTCTTCAATAGCCTGCCGACGAGCCTCTGGGACTCGGTAGGGCTGTTGCCGGATGATGACTCCGGCTGGTGTGTGGATCTCATGTTGGATTACGTGGGTCTGCCCGGGGACCGACGAAAACACATCTGGGAACTGACCGACCAGGTGCTGCAGCTCCGTCTTCTGGGCCGCCGACAGCTCTGGGTTGAGGTCCACCACGACCGGGTCCCTGGTGGCGAGGGCCGCTAGCTGGTCTCTTCTCCCGATCCACTTTTTGAGAAGGTTGACGTGATAGAGTTGGTCAGGTTTCCGCCGCCCCGGCTGGCGGGCTCGGTACGTGACGGGCCCGATTTTTTCCGTGACGGTGTACGGGCCCTGCCAGCTAGCCGGGAACTTGCAGGCAGAGTTGGGGACAAGGATCATTACCCAGTCTCCAGGCAGGAATTCGCGGGGCTGGGCGGCCCAGTTGTAGTGCCGTTGCTGCACTTGCTGTGCCCTGGCGAGGTATTCCCGGACTAATGGCATGACCCGGTCAATCCTTTCCCTCATCTCCCTTACGTGTTGAATGACGGAGCGGTGGGGTGTCGGTTGCTGTTGTTCCCACACTTCCCTGGCGATATCCAACAGCCCCCGAGGCTGGCGCCCGAACAGCAACTCAAAGGGGGTGAAGCCCATGGATGCCTGAGGGACCTCCCGAACGCCGAACAACACGTAAGGGAGCATGAGGTCCCAGTCGCGCATGTCTTCTGCCACGATCCGCCGTAGCATTTGCTTGAGGGTTTGGTTGAAACGTTCCACCAGGCCGTCAGTCTGAGGATGGTAAACAGAGGTTTTCAGTTGTTTCACCTTAAGGAGGGTGCACAGGTCAGCCATTAGCCGGGACATGAAGGGGGTTCCCTGGTCGGTCAGTATTTCCCCGGGAATGCCCACCCGGCTGAGGAGCAGGAAGAGCTCGTGGGTGATGGTCTTGGCGGTAGCTTTATGGAGGGGCACTGTTTCGGGGTACCAGGTGGCATAATCCACAATCACCAAGATGTGTTCGTGGCCGCGGGCAGACTTAGACAACGGCCCTACGAGGTCCATCACAATGTGCTCGAAGGGCACCCCAATGATGGGCAGTGGAATCAGCGGGCTGGGGGGAGGTTTCCGAGGAGACGTTCTTTGGCAGGTTGGGCAAGCCTGGCAGAAACGTTTGACTTCCGCTTCCAGCCCGGGCCAGTGGAAGCGATCCCGAACACGGTGTGTGGTATTTTCGGGCCCCAGGTGGCCCGCCAGGGGGTGCGAGTGAGCCAACTTGAGCACCGTTTCCGTTTTTGTGCGGGGCACTACTAATAAAGTGTTCTCCTCCCCCCTTCGCTGGGCGACACAGTAGAGCAGGCCATTTTGGACGATGAAATGCGGGAGAGGATGGGGTCCCAGTTTCAGCTCTTTACCGTCCACCACGCACACTTGGGCCCAGCAATGTTTTAGGCAATTGTCCTCGCGTTGTTCTTGGGCAAACGAGCCGCCTTCATTCACCTGTTGGAACAGATCATGATAGAGGTTAGGTTCAGGGGCCAGGGACTCACCATCTCTCCCGCTGTCCCTGGCCAGTAGGACCGGCCGCTGGCGTGCCCTTCTCACTGGCCTTTTCGGGTGGCGGCTCCCCTTCATGGTGGCAGGCTGTACTGCGGCGGCCAGGAGGCGGTCGAACCCCGGCCAGTCTCGGCCAAGAATGAGGGGGACTGGCAGATACTTCAGCACGCCCACTTCAAGGGGCCAGGCGCCCGGGAAGGCGGCGATCGTCTACTGGTCGCAAGGTGCCCTCCAGCGCGCATCGCTCCTGGACCACCCTCCGGGGAAATGGCCTCGACTGCTCCCCAGCGTCCTGCTGTTGGGCAGCATCCGCCAGTTCCACAGCCTCGACGAGCTCGGTTATGGTGGTGGGGTTCCGCATTCCCACCGCCTGACGGGGCGTCCGTGGGAGGGCGCGGAGGAAACGGTCCACGACGACACGCTCCACCACTTGGGCAGCCGAGTTCCCGCTCGGTCTGATCCACTCGAGCGGCCAAGTGTTCAGTGATTTGTTGCTGGTGGATGCTGACCTCCGTTAGGCATTGGAGGATTTCTTCCATCCTGGAGGCTTAGGGAGCAGCGGCCGCCTAACAGAAATGAACAAGGGGAAAAAAAAAAGAGAAGTGTGAGTTGCTGGGAGATCGTGGGTCCGCGTTTTTTCCACAGTTATGCCCGCATTCTCCACCAGTGTGGCGGGATGGAAGGAACACGCAACAGCAAACTCAAGTGCAAAGCCCCGGAGGGTGGATTTTATTATAAAGTGCAGGGTTACGGGGGTGATGGCGGTAGTCTAGCATGCGGTGATGCTCTCGCTCGGGTGCGGGTGAAGCCGTGAGGTGCTCGTGGCAGTGTCCTCTGGTTACTCGCTGTCTGGAGGAGATCAGAGAGAGAAGTATCAGTGGGGTAGCTCGTGGAGAGGCTTCTCACCCGTGTCCTGAGTGCACGCTGTTTATATGGAGCCCGGCTGATGAGAGGCAGGTGCTGGTGATCAGCCCGTGATGAGTTTCGAGCCGGTGCTCCTCGTGAATTGCCAGGGCAACGCTGATGTGGACTCGGGACGCTCGTCACAATATATACTAATTTATTTACCATTACTAATTTGAAAACATCACTTTAGAACTAGTATCCAAGGCACGTTGAGTTGCTTCATTAAAAGAATAGGGTATTATGAGAGAAGGATTGAGCGAGTGTGATTTCTGCTGAGGAAATCTTTGTTGTACTATCCTTTCATCTGTTAAGGGTGAGTTCCAATGAAAGCACTGTTTGGTGCATTCGTTGGCTGCGTCTTACAAGTTGTTGTTCAAAATAAAAATAACTTTCTTGTTTACAGTCCTGTTTCAGTCTCTTTCAATATATTCAGACTCATTCATTAAGGCTTTCTCTTGTCACCATCTAAGTGTGAAATAATGTAACTAAAATCACCATCACAAACACACACACTATTTCTCAATACTAAATACTATTATTGAAAAATAATATCTAATAAACAACAACAGCCATCATAAAAGTTGCTAAGAGTATGCCAGACCTACATTTCACTGCTTGTTGTATGATAATATAACTTTACTTTGACAAATTAAATCTTGAATCTGAATCTTGAATCTTGAAGCTCACATCTCCGAAAACGTAGAAGCAAATTTTCAAATAGAAGTTACCTTTATTAACAAACCACATATTTGCAGTCTAAACAACTACATTCTCACACTACTATATCTATGGTGGGTGTGTAATTGTAAATGTCTTGGAGTTTTGTTTACCATTTTGTTTCCATGATCCATTATTTCCAACACTTAATCAAGCCACTCTTCTTTAAATCTTGATGATGTTTTATTTTACATGTCATTGCATTTGCATTGACTCTAGTGTTGTTGAGCTATTTCTTCCATGGCTTTTAAGGTATTTCTACAGTGACTGATTTGGCGCCCATTTTTCACTGGTTCTAACTCTATAGCGACACTACCTCTTTAGCGGTTTGCCGGGTCACTGTAATTACTTCTATTTTACAAATGGCTCAAATGGCTTTTATCACATAGTGGGGAAATATCTGAAAAAGGTCTATGTAGTTTTAGCATAATGAAGCTGATGAATGAGCTTAAATCGAATAAGGCACTGCCTAGAGTTAATATGGTACTTATGAATATTGTCTAATTCATTAATCCAGAGTATGTCACTTATTTCCTCACCTACTTCATGCTCCCATTGTATGCCTTCTAGAAGGTTAAGTCTTGAATAACAGTGAGTTATAAAGTATATTATATTCCATATGTCAGATGTCAGATGGGTGTAGCAACTCATAATGTAATAATTGCACATAATGTAATAAGTATTGCATTATTATTGTAATATAATGTTCATAATGTAATATTTGTCTCAAAATTTAAAAAAATATTGAGCTCGTAATGTAATAACGATTATTACATTATGAGAAATGTATTACATTATAAACTGATCAAAAGTATTGTAATATTGTAATAATTATATAATTATACTTATAATAAAGTATAAGCAGCCCAGTATAAGGAACAGTCAAAATATTTGTGCTGTTATTTAGCCTGTGTGTGTATACTGTATATATCCTCTTACCATCATGAAAAAAAAAAAAAAAAAAAAACTTTAAAATTCTGAGTGCATTACAGATAGTCTAGTATGTGTGCAAAGAGTAAACCATTTCAAATGCACTGAGCCTGTCACTCATCTCAGTTCATAGGTTCAATAGATGTGTCTGTGATTAGCTACACTGCTCAATGCTGAAAATGTAAACAGAAACATCTGATGCTCTCCAGAGCTCAAATGCAAATATGCACAGATGAGTTTGCCAAATATGTTATTATTACAGTTTCAACTAAGGGTTCTCTTATGGCTTTTCAGGGGAAAGTCATGGGCTAATGGTTAGAGAGTTTGACTCCTAACCCTAAGGTTGTCGGAGTCTTGGGCCGGCAATACCACGCCCTTGAGCAAGGCACCGAACCCCCAACCGCTCCCCAGGCGCCACAGCATAAATGGCTGCCCACTGCTCTGAGTGTGTGTTCACAGTGTGTGTGTGTTCACTGCTATGTGTGTGTACTTTGGATGGGTTAAATGCAGAGCACGAATTCTGAGTATAGGTCACCATACTTGGCTGTATGTCACGTCACTTTGTCTTTTCACTTTGTCACTTTTTTTATTTTATTTTTTATATTTATTTTTTTTTGTGAGAGTGATTAGCTCCCTAAACTGGGCGTGACATGATAAACTTTCATGTTTCAGTGTGGTGATATTTCCAACTGAAATGGAATATTGAATTGAGGACAGTGTTTTATTTTTGCACTCCTCCTCTCATCTCTCACTCACAGGAGACTAATGGTTGGATGTATGTGGTTAAGCATATTTTGCCCAAGCCGTCAAACTGATGTCATCAGAGAAGGCATGCCATTACAGAGAGGTAGCAAATGATCAGATTTTGATTAAAGATTACCAAAACAAATGTCTTGCACAGGTTAATTGTTGACTTTAAGACTAGCAATGCATCCTAACAAAATGAAAAATAATTTCATATGGACTTTAACATCTCAGGTAATGTCCGTGGTATGATGACAACGATGGTGTTTACATATACATACATTTTAATTGATAAAAATTATTGCTAGAAAACAATTTAGTTGCGCCCCTACTAAATTCTTTGCCCTTTGAATTGAAGGCATTTTTTTTTTTTTTTTCAAACAAATTTGAGAAAAGTTCACAAAGTCTAATGCAGGGGCGATTCTAGGAATTTTTCAACTGGGGGGCACAAAAGGGGCCACAGTTAATACAGAGGGGCCAATCTTATGTTGTGTATTTGGTCACACTATATTTTAAGGTACAAATCTCGCTATTAACAAATCATTAACTACGACTTTTGTCTCCATAAACTCCTAATATGATGCTTATAAATTGTAAGCAAGGAAGTTGTTAAGTTTATGTATTAGGTAGGATAAGGGAAGTAGATGGTCATGTAGAATAAATGCTTTATAACACACAATATGTTAGTAATAATAGGCATGCTAATAAGCACTAAAAGTGAGAACTTCTTTAAATATACTCTTTTTAATAATAATATGTAACAATAATTTAATTATTTTACAACAAATGTAGAACACCTGCTGAAAAAGCAAAATTGTGATGGATTATCAGTTTTATATTGCCATATCATGCTTATCATATAATAATAACAGAGAAAACAACCTTTCAAACGTGTTGACAGATTTAATTCATGTCAGTCATTGACATTGTTTAGGTAACTGGTTTACTCTCTCCTAGTTATCAAGCAACATGTTCATTATAAAATAAAATAAAATATAAAAAAAAGACAAATGAAAAAAATGTCAGTTAAATTAAAGTTTGACATTCGTCACAAAATTGAAAGTACAAAACATGGTATTAATGATTATAAAAAAGGTTAATAATAAATGGGGATCTAAAGACAATCACAAAACAAGCTGCATATACAAAATATCTCTATATATTAAAGTCAAATTATTATATATGTGGTGAATGAAGTTGGGGTTGCGGTGGTCATGTTCAGGTTGCGAATTGTGCAGTCCTACTACACCAAATTTCTTTTTATGAATATGGTCCATTTTGACATGTTTATATCCAAGCAAACAATATTCGTAGATTCTCTCTACCCCTGTATTGTTCTGCGCTTGCACAGCGCCAAGCAACCACAGAGACTCTGATCAGAGGCACCAGTGCCGCTGCTTCCGTGGCTTACAGTTTTGATAGGCTATTAGTAAACAATAACAATTATTTGATTATGTTAGGTAAAAAAATGTTAGCCTAAATGCACTGTAAGTTGCTTTGGATAAAAAGCATCTGCTAAATGCATTAAATGTACATTTAAATGTAAATGTATTAGTTAATGTCGCACTGATTTTTTTAAATTATAATTCTTTTTTTTTTTAGGTTTAATTACATAGATAAACATCGTACAATTTAATCAACCATCTTGCTTGCAATATCAATTGTGTGTTGTCAAAAAAAAAAAAAAAAAAAATGTATAGGAACCCCTAAAACATCTTTGCTGCCTTCAAAATTCGATCATAGGAAGGTACCTCTGGAGACAGGAAGTAAAGCAGAATTTGGATTCGGAAATGCCTTCCTGCATTTTAGAGCTTTCGGACGCAGCAGAAGAAAGGGCGCGGCTATTTGCACTAATGTTTAAATAAAGTTTAAATAAAGTTTAAATAGCAATAGATGCTATTTACAGTAAATGAAAATAGCATATTTTCTTAGTGATAGATGCTATTTACACTAAATGCCAATAGCTATAGATTCTAATACACTATGTTAAAAAAGCAGGATTTTCTGCTATTTATAGCCTACTACTTATTGCAGATAGTGGCAATATCCGCACCTCAGTATTGTAGTACTGTACATTATAAAAACAGTATGCAATAATAACTTGAGTTTAAATTTTAATTTTAATTCAAAATATTTAAATGGATGCCACCTTATTGTGACAATAATGCCCTCCCACACCTACCCTTATCCTACCCAATACTTTATTTTCAAATTTTTGATTTTTTCATCCTTCATTTTCATTGAAAATAAATACATATCTGATGTGTAATTTAAAAAGGGAGAAATAAGTTCACCATTAAGCAGATTCGAACCCAGGTTGATCGTGTCAAAACATGACACAGGTTTTACCATCTGCGACACTAAAGCTGACAATAATCGATTGTCTTCTGTAATCTTTAATAGCTGAATCACACATTGGTGTGCGGAGTTAGTGTAAATAGCCTCTGGAAACAAGGTTGATGCTCAATCCTGGTTTTTGAGAAGCATCACAGAATCATTAATTATTCAAATGCAAAAACAAATTATTTTGTATTTTTTATTTATTTTATTTTTTTTGAGTGACGGACACGTAGAAGGGTGGGGGCTGGGGGCCCAATCAGTTTTCGGGGGGTTGGGGGGGGGCATGGCCCTCCCCTGTCTAAGCCACTGGTCTAATGTAGTCTGAGATAGATCATGTTTATCTGCCTCAGGCAACGGCAGCATGGAGCACAAGTTAAATGAACAATTCTTCACTTTAATACAAGTTATAACATGAATGTACATCATAGGATATGTTGAAAAATTAAGTACAATTTACAATCACGCATAATTTCTGTGCCTATAAGTGGTTTTTAAACAGGGAAATCTTCAGTATAACAGCCTGTGAAGAATGTGTTAGTCACGTGACATTTACCTGAAGAAGATAAAAACCGTCTTTTATTGCCAAAATTATAAATACATTAGGCCTATACATTTGTGCAGAATATAAACAAGTTTTTATAACAACCATTTAAATGACTATCCCTGGTTTCACAGACAAGGCTTAAACCTAATGCCAGACTAAAGTCTGAGCTGTTGCAACTGAAAGAAACTTGCACTGACTGACCTTAAAAATTGGTGCCTTTATTTTGTCTCAAAATGCAAACCAGTAAGTTTTTTTTTTTTTTTTTTAATTTTTTTTAAGGTACGTTTAAAAAAATTACATAAATGTCCTAATTGAACTATGGCCTAAGACCTGTCTGGGAAAACCAGGCCGATATCTCAAAAAATGAAGCATGTCATAAAAAAATTAGTAAGCTTTTTAGAAAAAAAAAAAAAAAAAAAAAAAACCCATGTAGCCTAATCGCCTAATTATTATTATATAATGAGGTCAAGATATTATTACGTTTTTGAAAAAAAATTACTACATTATGAACATTTTATTACAATGATAATGTAATATTCATTACACGTAGCACGTAGCATTATATCACTTGTTGTTTGCGACAAACAGTTGTTCTGTCATGGTACGTTACAAGTCCTTGTGGAGATTGAAAAAATGCCATCTGGTGTTCCGTTGTCATCTCTATTTTTGTAGTTTTAAATAAATGAATGTTCTTTTGATATTAATTTGCTGCAGTCATGGCTGATGCTTCTCTGACAAGCTGCTGCTTCTTCTTCTTCAGCTTTAGTTGTGGTACTGCAGGTTTACACAAGCAACGGTGGAGGCGAGGGGAGCTAGGCAAGCCGAGGTGGTGGAGCCGCTGGGTCTACGGCCGAGGTGGAGTCCGGGCCTCAGAGGCTGGAGGAGGAGGTGAGGGAGACTCCGACCAGGGTGACGCTAGAGGATGGCAGTCCCGTGGGGCTCGCAGCCTCGCACCACAATGATGTGGCAGTTATTATTTTTATGATTTGCTACAGACAGGGCCATACACTTTTCTTTCCATTTGGACCCAAATTTTGTAAAAATGCTGTCTAACCACATCATGATGAAGAGCCTAAGCATATAATAATAAAGAGAGAAGAAGTGTGAAAGAGCCGTTCCACCTTTCAGATTTAGATTCACAAAAGTGGTTTTTTACATATACTATGAGTGTAATGTGTCCATGTGCTTAAAAATATTAGGCAAAAAAATATAAATTTTAAAAACATTAACCTTCCATACCAAGAAAAATACGGAGGGATTTCCAAAAACTGAATACTTTTTTTTGCACATTGGCCACTAGAGGGGGAAAGTTGGCATTTTTTTTTTATAATAACTGAACATTCTTTCTATCATCAATTCTTAAAATGTAAATGAGATGCCTGATTTTAAATGGAAAGTGTCAAAGAACTGAAAGGAAATGTATCTTTAAAGGCATTCATTAACCATTTTATTCTGTATGCTGAGAATGTACCAAAGTGAGAGATAGTTTCTATGATGCCTGAAATAGTAGCCTGAGCTTATTCTGTATAACAGGATATCATTGGCATATAGCCTAATGATATTATACTAACGATAACCGATATATAAAAAAGCCTCTGCATTCAGAATAACAATAACCATCTTCTGTATTTGTGTTGTGGGAGTATATTATCTTAAAAAGACATCTAAGATTTGAAAAGGAGTCCCTAATTTGAATAAATCCTGTCTTATCAGAGTAAATAAATGACCAAGTTTACAGAACTAAGCCTAATGGACAAAACTTTAGCCAAAATTTGTTGGTCTCCTGTCAGAAGTGAGAAGTGAAAATATTGAACCTATAGCTAGTTACTTCCTCGGATCTCTTTCTCTTTCTGCATTGAGGAAGTCACAGGTCTTCCTGAGAAAGAATAAGGAGGTCACGAGTATCCAATAAGTTTTTACAGCGAGGTCATCGATTACAGCCCTGGAGCAGAATAATACTTCATTGTTTAGTCTGTCATTGGTGTCTTGATGAGAATGTGTTTCTTAGTAAATTATTGTTAATAACCATGTATAGTTGGACTCTCAAAAAATCTAAATATTTACATTACTTTTTATGTAATTTTAAATAAAGGCACCATTTTTATTTTTTCTTTAGACATGCCTCTTGCAAATGCAATGTAATATTTAGCTATATCAAAGTGACAATACAAACTAGAATCTAACACAGAATTATTTTGAGATATGTTTTAATACTTGTTGAGTTACAGAACACTATCTTATAAAGGGAGACTCCGACCAGGGTGACGCTATAGGATAGGAAGTCCCGTGAGGGGCTCGCAGCCTCGCACCACAATGAGGGCAGTTATTATTTTTATGATTTGCTACAGACAGGCCATACACTTTTCTTTCCATTTGGACCCAAATTTTGTAAAAAATGCTGTCAACCACATCATGATGCAAGAGGCTAAGGATAATAATAAAGAGAGAAGTGTGAAAGAGCCGTTCCACCTTTCAGATTTAGATTCACCAAAAGTGGTTTTTTACATATACTATGAGTGTAATGTGTCCATGTGCTTAAAAATATTAGGCAAAAAAATAAATTTTAAAAACATTAACCTTCCATAACAAGAAAATACGGAGGGATTTCCAAAACTGAATACTTTTTTTTGCACATTGGCCACTAGAGGGGGAAAGTTGGCATTTTTTTTTATAATAAAGAACATTACTTTCTATCCTCATTCTTATTGTAAATTGAGATGCCTGATTTTAAATGGAAAGTGTCAAAGAACTGAAAGGAAATGTATCTTTAAAGGCATTCATTAACCATTTTATTCTGTATGCTGAGAATGTACCAAAGTGAGAAGATAGTTTCTATGATGCCTGAAATAGTAGCCTGAGCTTATTCTGTAACAGGATATCCATTGGCCATATAGCCTAAGGATATGATACTAACGATATAAAAGCCTTCTTCATTCAAAATAACATAACCATCTTCTGTATTTGTGTGTGGGAGTACAGTCTCTTAAAACGACATCTAAGATCTTTGAACAGGAGTCCAAAATTTGAAAAATCCTGTCTTATCAGCGTAAATAAAATGACCAAGTTACAGAAACTAAGCCTATATGGACAAAACTTTAGCCAAAATTGTTGGTCTCCTGTCAGACAGTGAAAAACTACCTATAGCTAGTTACTTCCTCTGGATCTTTCTCTTTCTGCATTTGAGGAAGTCACAGTCTTACTGAGCAAGAATAAAGAGGTCACGACTATCCAATAAGTTTTTACAGCGAGGTCATCGATTACAGCCCTGGAGCAGAATAATACTTCATTGTTTGAATCTGTCATTGGTGTCTTGATGAGAAATGTTTTCTTAGTAACATATGTTAATAACAATGTATATTTGGACTCCTCAAAAAAATCTAAATATTTACATTACTTTTATGTAATTTTAAATAAAGGCACATTTCTTATTTTTTCTTTAGACATTCCTCTTGAAATGCAATGTAAGTAATTAGCTATATGCAAAGCTGACCATACAAATAGAATCTTAACAGAATTTTGAGATATGTTTAATACTTGTTGAGTTTTTAAATTGTCATAATATATCACAATATTACATTTTTTTCTGTATTTTTGATCAAAATAAAATGCAGGCTGATGAGCAGGAGCAGAAGAAAATGCTTTCCCAAACATTTTAAAAATAGTACCGGTTTCCAAACTTTTGGAATTGTACTGTTATATATATATATTATATATATAATATTATATATATATATTAATATATATATATATATAATATACTATATATCTATATTATATATATATACACTTTGCTGCAGAATACATACAGGTCGGCTTCTCCCACAAAAATTAGCATATTGTGAAAAAAAAAGTTCATTATTTCCTCATAATGTAATGTTTAAAAAGTTAACTTTCTATGATATTTTAGATTCATTGGCACACCAACTGAGATTATGTTCAGAGACGTCTTTAGAAATTGTTTTAAAATACTGATGATATTGGCATAGCAGGTCATGAAAAAAACGCCAAAATTCCTACATCTCAAAAAATTTTGCATATCATGGGGAAAAAGGTTCTCTAAACGAGCTATTAACCTAATCATCTGAATCAAACTAATTAACTCTAAACACCTGCTAAAAGATTCCTGAGGCTTTTAAAAACTCCCAGCCTGGTTCATTACTCAAAACCGCAATCATGGGGTAATAGGACTGCCGAACCTGACTGCTGTCCAGAAGGCCCGGGGGCGGCGCCATCATTGGCACACCCTCAAGCAAGAGTGAGGGTAAGAGACCACCACAGAAAGAAATTTCCTGAACGAATGGGCTGTTCCGCAGAGTGCTGTATCAAGGCACCTCAGTGGGAAGTCTGTGGAACTGGAAAAAGGTGTGGCAAAAAACGAGCTGCACAACGAGCAAAGAGGTGACCGGACCGCTGAGGAAGATTGTGGAGAAGGACCGATTTCCAGGACCTTGGGGACGTATGCGGGGACAGCGGAACGGCAGTGGAGCTGAGTCTGGAGAGTAGAAAGACATCCAGAGCCCACCGTGCACAGGCGTGCGACGTGCTTTTGAAACCAGAAACAGCGGCAGAAGCCGCCTGACCTGGGCTACAGAGAAGCCAGAGACTGGACTGTTGCTCAGTGGTCCCAAGTACTTTTTTCGGATGAAAGCAAATTTTGCATGTCGATTCGGAAGATCAAGAGGTGCCAGAGTCTGGAGGAAGACCTGGGGAGAGACGGACAAAAGAAGCCAAAATGCCTGAAGCATCAGTCCAGCGTCAAGTACCCACTCAGGTCAGTGATGGTCTGGGGTGCCATGTCAGCTGCTGGTGTTGGTCCACTGTGTTTTATCAAGGGCAGGAGGGTCAATGCAGCTAGCTATCAGGAGGGATTTTTGGAGCACTCATGCTTCTCATTCTCTGCTGAAAAGCCTTTATGGAGATGAAGATTTCGTTTTTCAGCAGACGAAATCGGCACTACCTGCAGCATGGCACATGTTGCGATTGCCAAAACCACTGGGTAAATGCGTTTTACTGACCATGGTATTACGGTGCTCAATTGGCCTGCCTGCCAACTCTCCCTGACCTGAACACCTAGATGAGAATCTGTGGGATATTGTGCAGAAGGAAGTTGAGAGAAGCAAAAGACCCATACACTCTGGATGAGCTTGTAAGGCCGCTATAGCGAAGCATCCTGGGCCTCCATAAACACCTCAGCAGCGTGCCACAGGCTGATTTGCCTTTCCATGCCACGCCGTCATTGAAGCAGTCATTTCTGCACAAAGGATTCACCGACCAAGTATTGAGTGCATAAACTGAACATAATTATTTGAAGGTTGACTTTTTTTTGTATTAAAAACACTTTTCTTTTATTGGTCGGAGGAAATATGCTAATTTTTTTGAGGGATACGCGAATTTTGGCGTTTTCATGAGCTGTTATGCCAAAAAATCATCAGTATTAAAAAACAATAAAAGATCTGAAATTATTTCAGTTGGTGTGCAATGAATCTGTAAAATATATATGGAAAGTTTAATTTTTTATCATTACATTATGGAGGAAATAACTGAAGCTTTTTTCACAATATGCGGACGATTTTTTAGAGAAGGACCTGAGTATATACTTTTTGTTGTTTTTTTTCCAAATCCGATTATATCATTCAACACTTCTGACATCTAAATTTGTGTTACATGAAAGGAAAACAAAATAATGCAGTCTATATGAAATTATGCATGGTGAAATACATTCTGGTATAAATGATGCATGGTAAAATCTATTCCTATTGGTCATGTTTGAAATATAATTCACGACTGAAACTAATAAAAGTAATAGTATTTACTTCAGAAACTGATGTAAACAATAGATTTGGAAATAAGGTTTTACTGTCTTGGTCCTGCATCCAGAGGCTCTATTAATCCTGTACAGTTGTGTCAGTCCATTTAAGAGCATCTTTAGGACGAAGCGCAGAATGTCCCTGATATTTAAACAGGCACATTGCTGTAGTTGGATTGCATTTAATGGTTCCATCATGGTGTTTGTTTTACGTAATACTATGTAAAGTCTAAGCTTGTTGCAGTAAGCAATTATTTAAAAAAAAAAACTTTGTTTAACATTAATAATACATGACAGAAACTGGTAATAGCATTTACATGCGTTCTCGAATTGCTCTGTCCCAAAGAGTATTTGGATGCATTAAATCACATTTGAGGGACGACAATCATAACATAGGTGTTAACCAAAAATGTTTTATTTTTTTTTTAAGTGTGGTTAACAAACGGGAACTTATCAATAGTGTGACCCCAAGCCAAAAACAACCTACTGTGTGCTGGTACTGTAAAGACATGTGAAAAAGTCCATAAGTTGTATCTCCTCTGATATGCAGTCATCTATTCTGATGGTATTTACTGGTTTTAAATTGTTAAACCCGTATTTGTCCATAAAACCTGCAGCCATGTCATATTCAACCAACCCGCTGGTCTCGTGGTTTTGTCTCCATGTCTGGGTAGCATGCATAGGTGAACATTTTCACATACACAACAATCTCATCTTATTTCTTCTCATGCATCTGTCTCCAGTCGCATTTTTGGTTGGGTGGGGAAAATTCATTAAGAAAACATTGTATGAACATTTGATGAGACGTGTCACAGAAAAAAATTGTGTCTTAAGAGTTCAAAGGGCATACTGGGATTTTACTGTGAGCACTGAGTGACCCGCATTTCTTCCGTTTTTTTGAAAGGTAAATATTTGAGAGCAGGGGGCCAAATAGTGCAACACTAATGCCAACTGATTTGTCACAGCCAGTCATGAAAATCCAATGAATCCAACGGCAAGTTTTTATCATTATCTGAGAATAGGAACACATAAAACGTAGGATGAATAAACTGCTTCTAGAGAATGTTCGGTATGCATTTAAAGGAGCAAGCTTTAGTTGTTTTTCGTCATAAAGGGTTTTGGGGCAGCAAGAGAAATCAATGCCATATCATCAGGCTAATACTAAAGATTGGGTTTTTGTACCAAAATTGTTGAGATCATGCTGTAGATCGAGCCATTTACCAGGCCAGAATACTCAATTTTAATAATCTTTTATAATAGCTAGCATCCCCCCAAATGTTGTTTGAACACTTTTGCTTTTGCAGAATACACACACACACCAACACACGACACACACCCACCCACTTGGATTATGTGGTTTACGGGGACTCTCGGCATAGGCGTTATGGGTTTTATTTAATGTACAAACTAGTAATCTATGCCCCCTACACTTAAGCCTACGCCCTAAACCTACCAATGTCACAGAAAACTTTTCACATTTTTTTTTTCAAAAAACACCATTTAGTATGATTTTTTTAAGGGTAAGAAGCGCGTATGGTTTATGAGGCGACAACCAGGATGTCCTCATAAAACCTATAGTTTTCGTGTTGTCCATACCGTCATGTCATTGAGGCACATTTGTGTCCTCATCAAAACATATTACAAAACACACACCACGTTAACAGCAGGCCCGGAACAGGAGGGGCCAGAGGGGTTGAAAGGTTACCAGCAGGACGGCTGATACAGTTTCCACACTGTTTGATCGAGCCGCCGCTGGCTTTTTAATAAGTCCAGTGGACCGAACAATCCTAGTGTGTAATAATAACATGTGGTGTACAGTGTGTGGTCATTGAACAAAATGTGTTCCATATAGATGTTCTATTGCATAAATCTTGTATTTATTTGTAAGTCGCTTTGGACACAAAAGCGTCTGCCTACTAAATGATATAATAAATATCTATTTCTTCACATGGCAAAAGATGAGCCAAGTCCCAACAGTAAGTTGCTCTGAGTTTAAAAAAAAAAAAAAAAACAACAAATAATTAATAGGATATCATTTGTCGTTTTGATGAAAACAAATGGAAACGGGGTCCAACAGACCCCGAACACTCATACAAGGGTATTGTTTTTTAAATGTAACTGTCACAAAGAGTTGCCATCAGGTTTTTATTTGTGTGCTAACGTAGCAAGCGCTGCGGAGTAGGTCATGTGATGGACACGTGTGTTGCCCATATCACCGGAGGCACATGATGGTCAGCAGATTGACAAGGTGAGTGTGGGGGTGTTCCCATCATCTCGCATCTCTACCGCCACCCCGACACATTTCATACTGTACAGTCCTCAAAGGTAGGTTAATGAAATAGAACACCGTCATGTTAGTGATATCAACATATGGCTAACGGGAACCTGAATAATAAATGTTATTTAGCGCTGTTCTACACCATAATTCGGCTAATAATATTTATCCACCATGGTAATTTATTAGGGATGGTGTCCAATGAACATATGGGTTTCTTTATTCCATGGCATTATATTAGGTCCACCACCGGCATGTGTTAACATTAGCTGCAGTGGCAGGCAATGTGCTAAGCGTAAGTCAGAATGATACGTTGAAAACTTTTATTGATTCGCAAATTCACATTGCACTGCCAGTCATGAATTCAACAGACTTGTAGGCTATGTAAACAATGGCAGTCCGGGTGTAATTGTTGCCATAGTCTCTGTAGTGAGGGGCTTGTGGCATATGGTACCCCCTCAAACGTCTATATATAGATTTTTTTTCATTGGCGGCCGATAATTTTCATAAGTCTTTTATTAATGGGCCCGCGGTTTATCGGCACCTGCACTCAAGCCTGCCAGCGATCATTTCAAACTTACAAAATCACTCAAGCAATGTCAGCTGAGCACCAGCTGACACACAGGTCATATTAAAATGAAAATTGGCGGCCTCCAAGGCCGCGAAAGTATAGTATTTTATAACGCAAAATAAACTGAGCAAATTCGATATTAAGATATCTGCGTTGCCGTATCACGGCGTTTTTAAAAAATGAATAACTCATTAGAAGTATTGATATTCTGACACTAGCCTGATAAGTGCTGAAATAGTCCAAAATAACAAAACATTTGTTAATGTTAACACTTAAATAAGGCAGCTTCTTTGGTCGCTTTGGTTATGTATAATGTTGTCCTGTTTTATATTCTAGTTTAGATGCAGCGAGGGTCAACAATAAACAACCTGGTGTGGATCTCGAAATGCAGCTATTGGTGTGGCCACTCTAAAGACCTGGCTCAATAGTTGTCCTAGTCAGTACAGCGCAAGAAAGCAAAGACTGGGCAAAAAAAGACTAAGAAAATTTGAGAGGAGCAGGAAAAGGAGATCGTGGTTAAATACACCAAGACAAAAACCAAACCGACCTCTCATGTATTGATGTAGCATCTGTGCTTGTGTATGTGTTTAAGCGGTCATGTAGCGCCACAAACTGTTTAAGACATTTTCAATTGCTATATATTGCTGTCTACTATCATATACGATAATATATAGATATAATATATCTTTTTATTTTCAGGTCGAAAAGTTAAATCACAAATTGGGGTACAAAGGGCCAGAGTCTTCGATTGGAAAGAATACAAAGATATACAGAAAACCCTGGTCCGCAGTAAGTCCATCTTAGCCACGAAATGTCCCCGGGCAGCTTTTCAGTACCATTCTGAAAAATGCTTTGACAGAATGAAGGCATCTCTATTGAATACTGTTAACTAATGTAATGAAATGTGGCAATTATTTACAAATCTTACTCCACAGTCAACAACTGCGTCCGGCAGAGTCTCCAGCCAAAATGGCAGCCTGTCAGGACCATTCGGCAAACTGCCCCCTTTGACAGAAAATGAAGGGGCTCTCTATGAGACTGTTAATTAATGGAAGTGTGTGCAATTATTTAAAATCTTACTCCACAGTCCAACATAAAAATAAATAAAGGTGCAACAGCAATTACAGTGGGGATTTGTCTTGGTACCGCTGCACAGGGAACACCACAGTGGGCCACAAAACTAGCTATTCATCTGTGGTGCTCATCAAATTCAGTTTGTCGTTCTTTCAGTTTTGGGGGGTACGTTTGCCGTCCCCAACCAGGTCCTCCTCCAATCCAGTCCACACCAGTCTCCTCCCATCCAGTTACACCACCAGTCTCCTACATCACAGTCAGAGTCGCAGGGGTAAGTGTGTGCAATTTATTTAAATCTACCCACAGTCAACTAAAACATAAATGTGACAGCAATTACAGTTTGGGCGGATTTTCTTTAGGTACCGCTGTCACAGGGCAAACCACAGGGGGCCCAAAAAATAGCTATCATCTGTGCTTCATCAATTTGGTCTTGCTTTATCCCAAATAGGTGTTTCTTTTGAGCTGCGACAAGTAATTGATATTTGAGATGATTAATCAAATTATACAATTCATCACCAACAATGTTGATAATTGTTAAAAAAAAAATCTTGCTTTTCAGGGTTCGTACATATGATTATATATAGATATATATATATATATCTAATATAATATATACTATATATATATATATATAATATATAATCTTTGACTTGGAAACATGGTCAGCCTTTTTTTTATTTTCTGAGGGTTTATGGACCAAAAACTAATCGATCTCCATTCAGCAGACAGATTATGAAAATAACCGTTGTTTCAGACCTCGGTTCATTTTACTAGCGGGAGCCCCATAGCTCATGATTTTCGGCACACATAGCAAAAGAGTCAAAACAGCAAGAGGCGCATTGCTCAAATCACTTCAAAAAATATTAAACACATATCTCACATTCTCTGAGATAATGAGATCCTACATTTGCACAGAGTTACAAAATCAGCCTCGGCTCAGTTTTCTTCAAAGAGCATTAGATTCCTAGGCAGCATTATAGACAGAAGCATACAAACAAAGACAAAAAGTTTACTGGACGTTTCCTTATGGAGCACAGTCCCTGCTAGAAAAAAAGGGGACATTTGTTCTTAGTACGGAGTGGTGAATAATTTCCTCTTTTTGTTACCATCCAGTCCACCACCAGGTCCTGTCCTCCTCCCCCCATCCAGTCCACCACCAGTCCTCCGCTTCCTCCCATCCAGTAACCCACCAGTCCTCCTCCCTCCTCCACCATCAGTCAACCATCCAGCCGACGACCAGTCTCCTCCCATCCATCCCCATCCAGCCCACCACCATTCCTCTCCATCAGTCCACCACCAAGTCCTCACCAGTCCTCCACCCCCGGCCCATCCAGCTCCACCCATCCAGCCCACAACCATCCCCTCCTCGCCCAGCCAGTCCACAATCCAGCCCAACCACCATGCCCATTCTGCTCCCCTCCCACTCCAAGCCCACCATCCCAGCCCAGCATCCAGGCTCCTCCTCCCATCCAATACCACCACACAGTCCTCCTCACCATCCAGCCACCATCCCGCCCAGCACCAATCCTTCCTCCCATCCAGGCCACCCACCAGTCCGCCATCCCTATCCCATTCCCACCATCTCCGCCCCACTCACCAGTCTTCCTTTCCCATCCAGTCCAACTTTCACCAGTCCTCCTCAGTGGGTTAAAAAGTGTACGTTTATTGATATTTTAAAACGTGTTTAATTGTGTTTTCATTAAAGAAACACCGTTGTCCCCAGGCCTTCCGTACTGTTTTTCATGCGCCACAGTGTGTTATACTTAGCCAGATGATCTGTTATCAAGAAATAACAGACGCGCATTATACAGTAGAATTTAACCAAGCCATGTAATAATAAATGATAATCAACTCAAAATATGGTGTAGCTTAGCGAGGCGCTTCATATCTGGTGTGGACTAGAGTCGTGGATTGTCTGTCATCGTAATCCAGTTTCTTATTTCTCAGTTTGTTTTATCTGTGTTTTATACACTTATAAATTAGGCCCCTGATGATCATACAAACCCCTATTCAGTGAAGTTCCTATGTTCAATGAATATACAATGAAGACAGATATTTAATGTTCAAACTGAAAAGCTTTATTGTTTTGTTTTGCAAAGATTCACATCATTTGAATGTCATGGGGCATGGGTATGCTCATGGACACTAACACACCACAATGGCTTTTGAACTAGTGCTGATAACATCTGGGTGGTCCTTTTCCTCTTTATCCCGAGGAACGTGACATCCATGATTTCCAAAAACTATTTCAAATGTGGACAGCACTCGTAGCACTTGTAGTAGCGACAAACTGTGTTAACTGACAATTGTCTTTCCAAGGTGTTCCTGAGCCCACGTTAATATCCTTTTACAGTAGTGATTCCCACCGTCCACATAGCATCCCCAGAAGGCTCAGTCATTCACAACCAAAAAGGATGACTTGCTTGTGAATGAATTCCGGGGATGTCCCCTTTTCTGCCTAATCATGACACTCACTGTTTTCCACTAAACCTGTTCACTGGGAAGTTCCCAAACTTCCAGTCCTTGATCTGGGCCCAGGTTTTTAGGAGTGTGCAGGCCTGCCAAATTCAAATGAGTTAATATTAGCTAAAAAACAATAACGTTTTTCAGCTTGGCTTGTAGAGTATCATTTAATATAGGTTGAAATGATTTGCAAATCGTGTGTATTTGGTTTTGATTTGTCGTTTTTCCCAGTTGACCCAGCTTCATGAAATTGGGGTTTGTAAACCCAGGAATCAGATTGACAAAATCGTCATACTAGGCTAAATACAGTCTGTGAGACACTGTGCTCTGTGATTGAATCTGGAAAACACATCCTCCCATCAATATTGAGGTATAGGATAAAGTAATATGTAGAGGAACTACATTCAGTGTTTTTTCCCCCTCATCTCCCAGCTTTTCCTTCAATTGGTCCCTGGTTACTCTTGTAGTCTATAAAAAACCCCCTTGGTAGAGCCGCAGGCAGTGACCATACAGCATATGGTTAACAAGTTCCAATGCATTTCAATTAGTGCCCTGCAAGATTACATCTATATCTTTCCATTGTAATGTGATATTAATATTTGTTATTGGAATAAGTATTTAGACCATATTCGCTTGTAATCAGCTCTTCACAGATACATTTCCTTAATCTCACAGATAGTCTTGCAAGACAATAAAAGGAAGCGAAAGAATTTGCAGCCTCAGACATGTCTACAAGGAAGAAACTGAGGGGGAAAAAAAATCACCCAAGTTTAGATTAAGCTGTCCTTTCCTAGATTTACTTCAACCATTTTAATCAAACTCAGACTTCAAATCGTGATTCTTTGCTAAGCCCAGATATACTTAAGTCATAAATATATCATGTGTTGCCTGTCAAAATCATTTTTTAATTAATTGATGAAGATGTATGAAGGTCAAACTCATGTACTTTTTTTGCTCTTTTAGAATGTAACCATGGGATCCTAGAAGGGGAACCTTACTACCCAGTGAAGAGGTGCATCTGCAAAAGTTGTTTTCAATTCCTCTAGGCAGATAAGTCATGACTGCTTGGTTATGAGGCGAACTTATTCTGTGTGGAAAGAGAGAAGTGTGTCATTAAATACATTTAAAAGGAATATGTAAAACCCCATAAACAGCATGGCCCACAAAGGCTAAATAAACATAGCAGAAAAACAGCAGTCTTGCCCAGTTTGTGGATCATATTTATGTGGGTTGTTTTCCGAATTGTGAAGGCGCCTTACAGCTTCCTGTAACATTGAATGAAAAACGCCTTAATACATGCACACATAACGTTACATTGGCTGGAAACAAAAGTTTTCAAACGACGTTGTGTAACTTACAGACGTGACAAAACTGTTAAAAGGCCAGACAACTACAACAACGAAAGGGTAAAAAATAATTGATTAGTCAAGGTGATGTATAATTTAACTGTTACTAATAGATATGTATAATAAAGGATAGATGTCTTACGATGGAGTCTCTAACCTCATCACCTGGCGGCCATCTTACCACGGGGAGCTCGCTCGCTCACTCGTAGCATTGTGTTTTAATGGTGCATGTACATTTAAATGACCATAACTTGCTCAATTTTCTACACAATACTACGAGTGAGCTCCCCGTGGTAAGATGGCTGCCAAATGCGGTGCGGGCCAAACATCTAGCCTTTATTATACATATCTTTACTACTATATTGTCCGCTAAAATAAAACTCAACTTAACGCAATGCCACGTTGTGCGCCCTCTTTATCCTTGTATGTAATGTCTCTTCCCGCGGCTCTTTGTTCCTCTTGCGGTCTATGCTTGTCAAACTTTCGCTCAAGAGCACAAAGACGCTGGATAGCATCTTCGAGAAGAACAGTGTTTGCAGCTTGCTTCTCCATCAAACCCTCAAGCTGACGAGACAAAGCGTTCTGACCGGAGATCAGCTGTTTCATTATATCATTTATGCTCAGTGGGCTTGCTGCTGGTTGCAAAGCCCTATTACTCACGGGAGTACTAAAACTCAGGTTTCTTTTACACGCCATCACAACAATAGTCAGTTTCACCAAGTCGCAATTCGCAAAAAAAAATGACTTCCGTACACAATGCCGACAATTTAAATTGTGTCCGCGCGAATGATACTGTAATGTCATTGGTTGCATTCCCTTACGTCACCGACATAATGGCCGGAACTCTGTTATGAGTGATACTTTACAAACACAACCTTCCCCATTGGATGCTTTCTGCGACGACACCCCGCCCACCGCTTCCATATGGTTTGTATTTATATCTGGTAGGAAAATGATACTGTCTGATATGTTTCATGTCATCATGGAAGAGCGTTTTGAGGTCGTCAGTGGATTTAGTGAGAAGAAAGAGAGCACGGCAGTTTTTTGTGATCACTGCAACGATTTTGTTTCACATGCCAATTTTTATCGTCACAAAAAATGTTGCTTGGCTTGTGTCGCTTGATATGATATACCATAAGTTATTTTGATATAGCAATTAAACTTACAATAAAATTAATAATATGTGTCCCTGGACCACATAACCAGTCATACGGTACAATTTTTTTTTTTTTTTTTTTTTTTTGAGTTTTACTTTATAAATACTTGGCAGAGATACAACAATAAAAAACTAAAAAATAAAAAATATTGAGAAAATCCCCAGTTGTCCAAATGAAGTCCTTAGCAACAAATATTAGGCTACTAATGATAAATATATTTTTGATAAATGTAGTGATCTTCACACAAACACCAATAAATATATTTACATTACTATTATTTTTATGGAACTTTTTTAATATCCTAATATTTTTTAACAACAGAAAAATCAATTATTTTGATCCATTTAATGTATTGTTGGCTATTGCTAATGCTACAAATATACCCTACATGTGCTACTTATGAGTTTACTTATGTTTTGTGGCCCAGGGTCAATGTGACACGGATATATTATAAAAGACCAACTTTGGCCTGCGTGCCCTAGTTTCGGCACCTCTGGACTAGAAGTACAGTAGCTGACAGGTATCTGCAGATATCTTTTACCCGAGTTTGTCAGTCTGTATCACCCAACATGTTTTGCATACACATGTGAAAGACTTTTAGATTATGACCTGTCTATTGATTTTCTTTTTTCTATTTTAAAAGAATTAATGAAATGTTAGGGTAGAATCATAATAACAATAGAAACAGTGAACTTCAAATCATGAGACATCAGCAAAAACAAGCAGCTTTAAATTTCACTGACTTATGAATATGGTACTGAATTTATCAACATCCTAGCTAGCAATATGTGTTACATGATGTTTTTGAAACAAAATGTCTCATTTTGAACTGCTTCTTTTATACAATGAATGCAGCATTGAGAGATACGTCCACACCATACTGACATAGGGCAGTTGGAGACATGTTTTCAAAGTGTTGAAAATATATATTCTGAAATAACATTTGTTGCATTCCTCTAGACCACATTAAAAATGAAAAGTCAGAGACATAATTTTCACATATTAAAATGGTAATTGTGTCCATTGAATTTCAGTTAATTTGAATGATGCTAAGTTTCTTAAATAGACTAATTAAATTATATTAATAATAAACGTATTTAGCAAACACAGTTTTTATGTTCCACAATACTGTATGTGCTGTCTTTACGAGACATTGTCCCCCCCCCACCCAGCTCTGAAAACAGAGAAGGCACCTCTACCTGGGGGTCATTAACATATAAAAAGCCCTTCACACCTCACACCCACCCCTCCTCACAACCAGCTGTAAGGATTCCTGGAAACTTCCACCAGTTCCTATATACATCCACATACGTAAGGTTTCTGGATGTTTCACGAGTTTACTTCGTGTATTACCTTTCCAAGCACTCTGCCTCATTTATCTGGCAAACCTACAGTTTAGCAGAGATTTTCCCATCCCGTATTTGTCTACGTGGTTGCCAGGGGTGGCACCGATTATAAGGGCACCCCAGGAAACATTATAAAATAATCAGAGGCATGTCTACGTGGTTGCCAGGGGTGGCACCGCCCCCCCCCCAAAAATTGGCTGGCCACCCCAGGTGCCCCCCCGCTCCCCCCAGAAGTCTTGCGATAGACTTGTTTTTAGTAAATTTCTAACTGCATCTGGCAGTGGTGGATCAAGGCATGTGTAGCTGCCTAGGGCCGCTTTGTTCTCCTCTTTATACTTAATTTTAGGCAGTTTCTATAGCGTGATATTTGACATATCGAGAGCGCATATTTTCACATATTTTCTCCTGTCTATTGCTTTGGTCAATCATTGTGTCAATCACTGCTACTTCGAGAGTGAATCCCACATAAATATGCAGATGTCATTCCCGAAACTTTGCAACGTGTGTGTGGCTGAAAACAAAGTTCTACATTTTAAATGGATCATAGACTAGAAAGCTTGCAAAGAGTGCTCATAACCACTAAAAATGCTGTCACTCTTTGTTTAGTGAGTGTATACACAATGTATTTTAACATACATCATGCTACAAACCATAACAATTCATGGCTGATGTAAAGACCTAAATTAATAACAATCTCTTTTTTCCTATTGTTTTGCATCCAAGTCACGTGACTTTCAAGATTCCGGCCGTGAGAACAAAAAACATGGCGGACATTTCTCTCATTTTTAGTGAAAAAATCAGTTTTATAGCCAAACACAAATTATGTGTCCTACTATAATGTATTTTTCAAGCTATTCATGATCAGATCGCTGTATTTATGTGAAACAATTCATTAAATTAAACTGTTTTCTTTGTGAAAATTCCAAAATTGTCAATTTGTGAAAATTCCACCACCTACTACGCAAAAACGTCTGCGGCGCCCAAACTTTCATTCCTCACATGTAGCCTATTTAATTAATAAAAAGTTCTTAAAGTTGAAGTGGGCTCCAACTCGTTAACATAGGCTAAGTTATATTGTTTTATTTTCTGAGGGAGCCTGTAGGCTATAACATGTAAGTGACTATTCACAAGCTGTATTATTCATGGTATAATACAGTAAATGATTGGACATAATATTTAACATCTTCCATTCATTATTTGTAGCACGCCAGCCACCCAGTAATCACAATAATTTTGTGCCTTGTTGCTTTTAAAATAACACAGCTCAGCTTTCTAATTCTGTCAGTTTTATCACGAAATACAAATTATAAATGTGTTTTTCCTCTTTATTTCAAGTTTATAGCAAGATACAAAAGTGAAGGAACATCAGAAGGCATGAAAAAACAGTAGCCTATATATCTAAATTTATAATGAAAATAATGTCTTATTATTGTAAATGGAAAGACACATGCCGCTTAAACTGAAGCAATCTGTCACGCCACATTAAAGAGCTTGAAAAACACATATTATTGTAATATATTGTTTGTATTTCACTATAAAACTGACAGATTTTGAAAGCTGAGTTTTTGGAATATCTCCCGGTGCTTCTAATCCGGGCCATCTGCATGTGCAAAAAGCCAGAATATACTCTCAAAATATGTTAACTTTAATCTTTTATTCTCGTAACATTTCGACTTTATTCTCGTAATATTTCGACTTTATTCTCGTAATATTTTGACTTTATTCTCGTAATATTTTGACTTTATTCTCGAAACATTTCGACTTTATTCTCATAGTATTTCGACTTTATTCTGGAAATATGACTTTAATCTCATAATATCAGAATTTTTTTTTTTTTTTTTTTTTTTTTTTTTTTTTTTTTAACATGGCACTAGAACGCTGTCATAGTTTTCAGACATTGCTCTTTAAAAGAAAAAAATATCAAAGTGACCCACATTTGGTTATAATTTAAGTTTACTCATGGAGCCACACTGAGAACCTCGTATCTCTGGAAACAAACCATATAGAGCCTTTAGAATGAAAATACCAAAGAAAAGTTTAAGTACCAAAATCTAAACAGATATTAAGATACAATTATTACTTCTAGATACAGGCATGCACATTTTGAAAAAAAATAAAATAAATAAAAGAAAAAACATTTTTTTTAAAATAATTTTTTTCTAATCCAATTATATTATTAGACACTCTGACATCTACATTTTTGTTACATGAAAGAAAACAAATAATGCAGGTCTATATGAAATGATGCATGGCAAATAATTTAGTAAATGATGCATGGTAATCTATTAATTTTTTGCAATTCCAATTTTGAATATATTCACTACTGAACTAATAAAAGTAAGTAATTAGTATTACTTCAGAACTGTTGTAAACATTTATGTGGAATAAGGTTGTAATGTCTTGTCTGCATCCATAGGCTCTTAATTCCTGTACTTGTGTCAGTCCATAACACATCTTTAGACAAGCGAAGATGTCCTGATATTTAAACCTCAGTGCTGTACTGCTTTGCATTTATGGTCCAATCATTTGTTTACATAATACTGTAAAGCAAGCTTGTGACAAACAATTAATTTAAACAAAACTTTAACATTAACTGCTGACAGAAAAGGTACATTTACACGCGTTCTCTCTTCTGTCCCCAAAGAGTATTTGAATGCATTTAATCACATTTAAAGATAACTATTATTTTATTTATTTATTTATTTATTTATTTATGTGTTAACAAACTGGAAATTTTCAAATGTGACTTAAGCATAAAAATACTTTTTGTGGTCACTGTAAAGAATGTCCAAAAGTTGTGCTTCCTCTGGATATGCAGTCATCTATTCTGATGATATACTGGTTTTAATTTTAACACAGTATTTGTCCATAAAACTGCAGCCATTCATGTTCACCCCCCGGTCTGTTGTTTTGTCTCCATTCTGTGTACATGCATAGGAACATTCACATAATTACAATCTTCATCTTCTCCATCTTCTCCATCACTGTGGTGAGAAATTCCATTAGAAACATTGATGAACATTTGATGAACGTTCACAGAAAACATTGTGTCTTAAGAGTTCAGAGGGCAGCTGTGATTTACTGTGACACTGACCGCTTTCTTTTGTGAAGGTAGAATTTGAAGAATACAAAGAGCAGCACAATTGATATCACAACACTCAGGAAATTCCGGAATCCAAAGACAGCCTTATCGTTGTCTGAGGAAGTAACACATGAAACTAGGCTGAATAAACTGCTTCCAGTATGTTGGTACATTTAAAGGTGCAATCTTCAGTTTTTTTCTTCATTAAAAAGGTTTTGCACAAAGAAATAAATGCCATATCAGCAGATATATTTACCAAAATTGTTGAGATCATGCTGAGATCCCATGACCAGCCAAATACTCAATTTATCTTTATCCTAGCACCCCCCATGTTTTTGAACACTTTTGCTTGCAGAATACACACACACACACACACACACACACACATATATATAGGCCAGCTTAAAAACTAATACAAAGTGCAACTTTAAAGCACTTTGGGAGAGATGGTATATTGAACAGATAAAAATGATAGAACTTAATTGAAATATTACACATCTCCTCTTGTTGCGCTGGAATGAGAAAAGGTTGCTCTTACATTTAGTAGCAGCTTCAGAAGTAATGAAAGCTGAATATCCTTCTTTATTCTCGGCTGTAATCTGAAATGAATAAATGTGAACTGTGAAACACTGCAATTCCAACCCATGTGACTCTTTGGCTTTAATGAATGACAGATGCTCAAAGACATTAGGTGGGATTCAAATACCTTAACATCATATGTTGCAAGGTAGTAAAGATCTGAAAATGTAAACAAGCATTTGTTCTGTGGACCTGCAGTGATAGTTTCTCCATTGTATGTGATTTCAGCTGTAAATGTTCCCTTTCCTCCATTCCAGACTATATCTGTTTCCATTTTTTCACAATTTATTTCAAAAGAATTGTGAGTAGGGTTATGTACTTTAATGTTTGGTCTAAAAATGGGTTCTATCAAACAGAATGAAACAAAACAAAACAAAACAAAACAAAACATATTTTAGTCAAACAATACACATTATAGACAGAAAATGCATGGGGGTAAAAAGTTCCAAAGCTGATAAGGACAATATCTTAATATTCAGAAAATAACCACAAAATGAAGAATGGCAGCGAGACAAGAGATATGAAAAAATAAAATAAAATAAAATATTAATACATAAACTTACTGTCAGAAAGTGTTACACTGTTACCAGTGTAAATTACATAATCTTTTTGGTTGACTGTTCCAATAATATTGCAGTCATATTTTTTATATGGCAATAATCCAGTAACATTACAGACTGTACTAGTACCACTGTCTTGTGAACAGCTCCCCTCTGAAAAGACAAACCATAACTGAATTAGACACTGAACATCTTTTACCTCTACTAATATCATAAAAGACCCTGGAGTATTATTACAGATAATGTGCTGATGATAATTTCAGTGATGCTGTATTGGTAAAACAACAGGAAAGTTTGAGCTCTTACTCTTTTGACTGTTTCCATCACTGCAGCTGACTGAATAACTTTCCCATTTAATCCCTGAGCATTTATCTCCCTCGAGTGAATTCCAGGAGATTTCCAATGAGGTGCTGGATAGGGGCTGAAACCGCCCATTCTTTTGCCAATCTGTAAGAAAGACAAATAGAAATCACAAATAATGCAAAACAAATCTTCACAATTCATGTTCGAGTGTACACAAGGCTCTCAATAACACACACCAAAAATTAACAGTGGTCCTATTTGGATTCCTCAGTCACACTTAAATACGTCTGAAGTATTAGATAACATATTAAATAACAAGTATCATATATTAAATAACAAATATAATTTTTTATTAAAATGCAAACAAACAAACAGAACACCAAAATATTTAGTTTAATCAGTGCCTTGAGGTTAAAGTGAAATCAAAGTGATACACGTTAGAGCGATACATTTCTTAATGAAAAGAACCGAGGTACAATGTAAGTCCATTTATAAATAGTTGTGACAAATTAAAGGGATGAAAACAAAGATGTTGTTACAATATAACAATGAAAACATTTAATCAGCATTCAGCATTTAATATTATACAGTTTTAAGTGCACCTTAAGAATCTAAATACTTTTTAGTGTCAATGTATTGTACATTTAACTACATGTAAACAACATGTTTTTTTTGTTTTGTTAGTCATCATGACATCATTGGAAAATATTCCCAGGTGTGCAGGAGAGAAAGAAAGAAAAACTTTGAACCAGTGCTGTCTGTATAACAGGAGCTCACCACATTTTATTTTGAAGGACAGCTCATTACTCTTGATGTGTTGTGTCTCATAAGGATATTCTCCAGTGCAGGTGTACTCTGTGTCTGGTAATAATGACACTGGGGTATTTAAACCATAAATTATGCTGTTTTCTGACAAATAAAGAAGAGAAAACTCATTCATCATCTGCTTGTCTGTTTAATCATCAATGAAAATATAGCATGATTACAATAATAATAAAAAAAATATATATATATATATATGATTATGGATTCACATACCCATCAAAACATTTCCAGTACTTACTGTTCTCATTATTAATGCAGTTGATGATAAGCAGTGCAGCATTACATTGTGCTGGTTTATTCGTCCATTCAAACTGAGAGGGAATAGTTTTGCTGAAGTTTATGTGAGGCTTGACTGAAACATAAACATTCAGTTGATAAAAAAAAATAAAAAAATACAGATCAAACTTTTCAAATAAAATAAAATTTGAATTAAGGTAGCAAACAAAATGTAGGATTAAAATTCAAGTAAAATTTAAATTATAACATTTGTTTTTTTTTAATTTTGTTCTGACATACAAAATATGTTGGATACTTGTACGCAAGGAAACAGATATTAAACAGATATTAATAATCAGTTTTTGAAATGCCATCTACAGAAATGTATAATGTATATCATTATATTTAATTCAGTCATTTTGCAATTAATGCCAATAAAATTCCAACTGGGAACATTCCTGTGTGTTGTGACCAATTCAAATTCACACTCATGAACTGAAAAACAGTCAATTCAACACCAAAGACATTCATCATTATTTCTAAAAAAATCAAAATTATTCTAAACACAATTAAAAATTAAACAAAAAAAAGATAAAATTGAGCATGTTTTTCACGTTGAAAACTAAACTGAATAATGATACATCTGTTTAGTTTATTAAATACCAACCTGGGGGCAGAGCAACATTCATTGTGTAGTTACATGTGTCCAGTACAACGGTGTGTGTGGAGGCACAAGAGTTTTGCTCCGTTATTTCAACACATTCAGTCAGATTCCATTGAATATCAGTGAATACTCCTTTCAAACACACTTCATTATCTGTCACGCTTCTCACAACAGTTTTTGAAACAGTTTCTCCATTTTCTGTACAAGAAATAAGAGACAAATATAAATAGATATTATTCACAATATCTATTCAGCAACATAATACAAATACACATTTCAAAAACCTCACATATAAGAATTGCCGTTGCTCTCTGTGCTGCCAAAAAAAAAAAATAATACAAAAATCACATTTAAAAATAACTATCATTGCATTATGTAACAAAATATCAATCTGTTACGTGTAAACAAACCACACAAAAATAACTGTAACACCACACAAAAATTTTGTAAAAACTAAACAAAAATAATGCAATAATTAAAATTAACTTTTTGTGGCAAGTAAAATTAACTAACAATGAACAACGCATCTGTTCAGTATTAATTAATCTTTGTTCATGTTAACTTATTCATATACTAATGTATTAGTTAATAGATTAGTTAACATGAACTAACAATGAACAACTCCACTCTTCAGGATTACTTAATGTTTTGTTAATATTAACTTACACATTTACTAATGCATCTCTTCACATTAACAGATTAACTAGTTAATGATGTGGTTAATGCATAAGTTAAAATGAACTAAAAATTAACAACACACGTTCAGCATTATTTTATCTTTGCTCATGTTAACATATTCATATGTTTCTCTTCACATTAACAACCTAATTAGTTAACGCTGGTTAATGCATTAGTAACCATGAACTAACAATGAACTATACCTGTAGACAGCTTTATTTAATAAGCTTTATTTAATTACACTACATACAGTATAAACACAAGTTTATTTAGCAGCTAACACACAATGGATAAACAATACTAACTCCCCATTTGGGAATTGATTTGGGCTATTGGTAAACTTGGAAACTATCTAAACTGATAACAACTGATAAAGCTTCTCATGTTTGTAGACTGTTTATTAACATGACTTACCATTAACTAAACATTTACTAAGGGGATTTGTGAACCTTATTGTAAAGTGTGCACTAGTCAAACATTAACTAACGTTTAACTAACATTTGTAGACTGTTTATTAACATGACTTAACATTACCATTACCATTAACTAACTATTAACTCACAAAGCAGTGATTATTGATTTTACTGGACCTTAAATGAGTGAAAGCCATTCATGCATCTTTTACATTTCCAGAAACTGCATTACATATTATATTATTACATAACAGTGGTATACATTGTATACATTTATATTATAATCAGTGTATTACATATATAAAGAAACAAACTTAGAGAAGAAGAATTCGATTCTCCTAACGTCAACTGTGGGAAGTCGTGGCCTAATGGTTAGAGAGTCGGACTCCCAATCGAAGGGTTGTGAGTTCGAGTCTCGGGCCGGCAGGAATTGTGGGTGGGGGGAGTGCATGTACAGTTCTCTCTCCACCTTCAATACCATGACTTAGGTGCCCTTGAGCAAGGCATCGAACCCCCAACTGCTCCCCGGGCGCCGCGCAGCATAAAATCGGCTGCCCACTGCTCCGGGTGTGTGTTCACAGTGTGTGTGTGCACTTCGGATGGGTTAAATGCAGAGCACGAATTCTGAGTATGGGTCATCATACTTGGCTGAATGTCACGTCACTTTCACTTTCACTTTCAACTGGAAGTGAGCAGGTCAGGATGATGGACAAACAGCTGGTAATCACCTTTGCGTTTTAAAGCTGCTATTTACGATGAATGTCACTGAAAAGTCTTCCAAGAGGACCACTTCTATCCCGCTTTCCAAGTCAGTTAATCCACTCCATCAAACGATGTTTTTGTAGGTCCAGTCCATCCTGTTCCAGCGAGCGTTTTAACCGCCGAACCCCGAGAAGAGAACTAATGCGCGCGCGCTCAGTAGATCGTCACGTGGAACGAAGCGATTTCCAAAAGGAAAACGGAAGCATTACTCTCCTCCAGCTCTTAATATATAAAGTTCATGTACACACTGTTTCCCCGACATCATCCAGACCCCCCCAACCCCCCCGCCCCCCACGAACTTTCGGTAAAAAGATATTCAAATATTACAATCGCCATTTCTTCTTCCAAGTCGTCATTTGTTTACTCTAAAGTCACGTTTGTCCGACAGTAATATTGTGAAATATTATTACAACTTAAAATAATAGTTTTCTATTTGAATATACTTTAAAAAAAAAATATTCCTGTGATGCAAAGCTGAATTTTCAGCATCATTACTCCAGCCTTCAGTGTCACATGTAACATCCAGTCTATCACATGATCATTAAGAAATCATTCTAATATTCTGATTTATTATGAGTGTTGGAAACAGTTCTGCTGTCTAATATATTTGATGAATAAAAGGTTAAAAAAAAAAGCATTTATTAAAAAAAAAAAAAAAAAAAAATTCTAATAATATGTGAGCGCAACAAGCCGACTCACTAGCTTAGGACTTCAAAGTTCTTTTGTACTCAACACAAAACGTCAGTGAATAAAAGTCTTGAATCCAAAGTTCTTCGTTTGACTGTTTAATAAATCTTAAAACATAAAAAAACTTAGGATATTTACTTTTCTTACAAATTAACTGTGCAGTTTTGCATAGGTCAAAAGACTGTGCTGCTCCAAAGTCCAGTGGCTTCTGACTGTTTTCGCAGGGTTCTATTTCTTTCATACTAAATCTAACAGCCAATCAAATTACCTTATGCTACATCACTGACTAACTGTTTACATTCCAATTTTTACCTTTCATTTGCAACACAGGTTTTTTCTCAGATTTTACAAAATAAACTCAAAATATTATTACTTCCATAGAAATGGCTTCAACATATCCCGGTCCCTAATTGACTAGGCCATAACATATCAATTACCAACTTAAATTTAAACTGAAGACATTTACACTCTTACATTTAACACTTTCTAAATTCCTTTTAGCAAGAACTTTCTTCTCTTCACAGGAAAGTATTTAAAGGTAAACATTAACTGGAAAGTATTAACAACTAAATACTTTTCACAGACTATTCAACTGATAGTTTCTATTCTATTCAAGTCTTTCTCTTCTATCTTCAGTCTTCTCCCTGCAACAAACAAAGTTTAGTTATGGGTCTTTGAATGATGCTGGTCTTTGTCTGAACTTCAGCACTTCTGACAATGCCTTTGGAGTCGGGCATCACTCTCTTAATTCTGCCTAACATCCAGGAGTTTCTTGGCAGGAATGAATCTGCGACAAGGACAACATCTCCAACCTTGAAACTTCTCTTTAAGCCGAGCCATTTTTGTCGTTCTTGCAGAAGTGGTAGGTATTCGTGAGTCCATCTTCGCCAGAACAGATCCGCCATATATTGTATTTGTCTCCAGCGCCTGCGGGCGTAGACATCATCCTTAGTGAACACACCAGGTGGAAAAACTAGGCTGTGTTTTCAATGCGAGCAGATGGTTCGGCGTCAGCGGTTCGAGGTCATTGGGGTGATCTGTGTTCGTGGTTAAAGGTCTCCCATTGATGATGCTCTCAACTTCACATAAGAGAGTGTGTAGTCCTTCATCTTCTAAGAGCTGTTGCTTCACAACAGAGCTCAGAACTTTTCTCACTGTACGAATTTGACGCTCCCAGATACCGCCGTGGTGAGATGCAGCAGGCGGGTTAAAAATCCATTGCACACCCTTTCTCATCATGACTTCATTGATACGAGACTGATCCAGGTCTGCCAATGCTTCACGCAGCTCTCGTTCAGCACCAACAAAGTTGGTGCCATTGTCGGAACGAATAATTGACACTTGACCTCTTCTGGCTTGAAAACGCCGTATGGCATTAATACATGAATCAGTGTCAAGAGAATGGGCTACTTCTATATGCACTGCCCTGACAGTTAAACATGTGAAGAGCACTCCATAACGCTTAACCTTTGCACGTCCTCTTTTGACCTCGAAAGGTCCAAAATAGTCTACACCCGTGTTGGTGAAGGGTGGTTTGTCAGGGAGCAGACGGTCTTGAGGCAGATCCGCCATTTTCTGCTCTCCTGCCTTGGCATGCAGTCTTCTGCAGAGGTTGCACTCTGAAATCACTTTTCTTGCTGCTGCATTGGCTCTTGGTATCCAATACCGTTGTCGCAATATGGCTAAGACATGGTTCCTACCTCCATGTCCACACTCTTGATGAATGTGGTGGAGAATAAGGTGAGCTATTCTGTGCTGTTTATGCAGAATGGCAGGATGCTTGGCCTCCTCAGGCATCGCCGATCTGTTCAAACGTCCTCCTACTCTCAACACATCCTCTTGCAAGTATGGATCCAGCTTAAAGATAGAACTGCTCTTTTTCACACGGGAGCCTGCCGGCTGCAAAGCTTGAATCTCCTCCATGTAAGTTTGTCTCTGACTGTATTTAACCAGTTCAATTTCAGCTCTGGACAGACCTTCCACGTTAAGTATTCTTTTTTCAAGGTTTTTCTTGTACATCACCATTTGCTGTTCAACTATAGATCTGCATTTCTCTGGATCATTCTCATTCTGCTGTACGTTCTGCTCAAACTCTTTTCTCTTCTCACTCAGGTGCTGCAACGTCCTTCTCAATTGCAAAATCCAGGCTGCTGCCTTTTTTAGCTTATGCCAACTGGAGTAATACTCAAAGAGCCGATTCAGTGGATGTGTGCACTCGTTTGAGTTTGTGTATGACACTGCAGCGGATGTCTTCACCTCAACATCATCTTCCGTCAGGTAAAGCCACTGTTCAGGTTGTTTTGGCCATTCAACTTCTTTTCACAGGAAACTAGGCCCCTGAAAGCAGCTCTTACTTTCCATGAAGCTCTGGATCTTCAAACCTCTGGAAGCCTGATCTGCTGGATTTTGTGAGGTGTTGACATACTTCCACTGAGAAGATGTAGTAACTTCTCTAATGAAAGAGACACGGTTGGCTACAAACGTCTTGAAACGAAGGGCATCGTTTTTAATGTACTTTAGTACTGTTGTACTATCCGTCCAGAAGACCGAATCCATCAGGGGAACTTCAAGTTCTTTTTTCAACATCCGATCGATCTTGACTGCAACCATTGCTGCTGTCAACTCCATTCTTGGAATCGTGATCTGTTTGAGTGGAGCGACTCTGGACTTTCCCATCAAGAATGATACATGTTTCTCACCCCGGTCATTTGTCAGCAAGAGATACGACACAACGCCATATCCATCTTGACTAGCGTCTGAGAAATTGTGTATTTGAGCAGCATTTGTGCGCCCAAATTCAGGGGGTTTAAAACATCTGTTCAGACGGAGTTCTGAAAGCTTGTCTAAGTCTGTCAGCCACTTCATCCATGTCCGACATTCCTTTTCATGGATCTCTTCATCCCAACCTTTCTTCTCTTGGCAGAGATCTCTTAAAATGAGCTTGATGGGTAATAGGAGTGGTGCCAAAAAACCCATTGGGTCATACACCAAACTGACTACAGATAAAATGCCCCGTCTTGTGCATGGCTTGTCCGGCAGATGTATTTTGAACCTGAAGCTGTCAGAACTTGTACACCACTGCATGCCTAATGCCCGTTCCACTGGTAACTCCTCATGCTCCAAAACGAGATCTTTGACTTCAGCCGCTCGTTCGTGGTCAGGAATGGAGCCCAGCAGGGCTCTGCTGTTGCTGACCCACTTGGTTAAAATGGAAACCACCACTGGCGCACAACGTCATCAGCTCCCTCACAAGAGCAACGGCTTTATCTTCTGTGGCTACTGACTTCAAACAGTCGTCCACATAGAAGTTCTTGAGGACTGTCTGTGTGGCTTCTAGCGTACTCTTTGATGCTGCATCTTCCGCTGTTCTTCTTAATGCATACGACGCACAACTAGGAGATGATGTAGCACCAAACAAATGCACACACATTCTGTACTCTTCAGCTTCCACATTCAGATTACCACCTGGCCACCAGAGAAAGCGTAGCATATCCGCGTCCGTGTCTGGAATCCGCACCTTGTAAAACATGGACTCTATATCTGCCATCATGGCTACAGGCTCCTGTCTGAATCTCAACAATACTCCGATGAGGGTGTTAGTTAAGTCAGGCCCTTGCAACAACTGGTCATTTAGAGACACACCTTGGTAAGTTGCCGCACAATCAAAGACGACTCTGAGTTTTCTCTTTTTTGGATGGTAAACCCCATGGTGTGGAATGAACCATACTCTTCCATCACTGCGAATCAACTGTTCTTCTGGAATCCTTACTGCATAGCCTTTTTCCAGTATGTTTTCCATAAAAGCCTTGTACTCTTGAAAGAAATCTGTATTCCTACTGAACTTCCTCTTCAAAGAGTTAAGCCTCTGTTCAGCAATACCACGGTTGCATGGCATCTTCACCTTGTTATCCTTCAAAGGCAACTTAATGCAGAAGTGACCATCCACGAGCTGAGCTGATGTTGTCACCGTATGCATGAACTGTTTGTCATGTTGCGACTGTTCTCGTCTGTCGTCACATCTTCTTTCTGGAAAATCTGCATTGTAGTGTTTCATCAGCATGTCTTCGACGCTTATCACAGAAATACGATTGACAAGGAAACTTTGTCTTTTGTCACCATCTGATTCCTTTTCTTGGCATCTGCTAATTGGCCCATTGACGACCCAGCCAAGAGCTGTCTTCACAGCATATGGTCCGTCGTTCTGGCTATTAATAATCTCCCATGGTTCCATGGCTTTGTACGCGTTGACACCAATGAGCAGACCAACTTCTGCTTCAAGTTTTGGGAGATGGACTCGACTCAGGTAAGACCACTTCTCCAAATCTTTCTTCTGTGGGATGTTGGCCTTTTTTGCAGGTATATCTGGCTGAGTAAACACATTGGGAAGTTGAATGTAATCTTGCTCCTCTAAGCCACAAACCTCCAGATCGGTGAGTTCATAGCTATTCACTTTCTGTTCTTGCGCTATAGTACGAAGCAGGAACTCTGTCTTTCTGCCCCGCATATTCAACTTCTTCGCCAATTCTTCAGTGCAGAAAGTCGCTGTACTTCCTTGATCCAGGAAAGCATAGGTCTTAATTATCTTTGTGTCTTTCTTGTGTTTTATCTGCACAGGTACGATGGGAAGAATACACTCACTGTTCACGGCCCCAGTATGGTCACCTTTTTTGCACCCTGCAGACACGAGAGCGCTTGTGACTTCACTCGTGCTTTGTGACGTGTTGTCTGCACTGTTGTTCTTTGATGAAGCATCTTCCTTAACAACATGCAAGATAGCTGGGTGTTTGAATGAACAATCTGGACAAGAGGCCCTTTTTTTACAGTCCTTGGACATATGACCTGCCGTCAGACACCCAAAACAAAGTCCGTTCGTTTTCAAGAACTGAATTCTTTCTTTCAGAGGCTGTTCTCGAATCTTGTTGCACGCATTCAGTGCATGGTTCTTCTGGCAGTAAAGACAGGGACTTTGAAAAACACTTGCTGACTTGGCTGCAAAAGGTTTCTTCTCAGGTTGGCTGTTACTGACATTATTTTCGGTAGCAGACACACTCACAGCAAAGCTGCTTCTTTTAGACTCACTTTTTCTAATGCTTGGTTGCTTTTTTAAACTGTTCCGATTACTTGAAGTGGAGTCCAGGATATCTCCAAACAGCGGGTCATTGGCAACCTTTGCTTGTCGGTACACATATTCCACTAAATCAGGAAACCTGGCTCTTTTTCTTGTTCTTTCTTGAATGTCATAAGCATAACTTCTCCATCTTTCTTTCAGTTTTAAGGGAAGTTTGGATAAAATGGACTTCATGTTGGTAGGATTGTTCATTTCGTCCATGTAGTCCACATCATTTATCGATTTACAACATCCAACCAAGAACAAAGCAAAAGCATTCAATCCTTTTCTATCTTCCGGCCTTATCTGAGGCCATTCCATAGCCTTCTTGATATAAGCTGTAGCGATGGTCATTTCATCTCCATAGTGACGATCAAGCAGTTCTCTGGCTTCTTTATAAGCTCTGTCAGGTTTCATGTGCTCACAGCTCCGAATGAGATCAAGTGGCTCTCCATTTGTGAACTGTTCGAGGTAGTACAGCCGGTCCTGATGACTGTCTGTTTTACTGTCGATAGCATGCTCGAATGCCCTTATGAAAGATCTGTAAGTCAGAGGATCTCCTGTAAATGTGGATATGTCTCTTTGAGGGAGTTGAGACAAACTCTGTTGTTTAATGAGCATCTCAGTGACTTCGTTTTGACGCTGTAACACTTCGTGCAGGCTATCTGTAGAAAAATCAGTGTGATCATGATAATTAAGATGTGGCGTACTGCTGATAGCATCAAACCTTGACGATGACTTTTTTCTATCTGAAGCACCAACTTGAGTGGCTGGCTTTGGATTGAATGTAAGGGATGTCTTACCAGCTCCACGATGCACATAACCGTCTACACTGTGTTTTTCTTGTCTACACATCAGGGGTTCAAATCTGGGTCCTGAAGGTAGCTTTGATAAATCACATTTAAATTAATGAACATCTTCAAATTCTTCGTACACCTTCAGTTTGGCGTCTGAAGCAGCAAGCTCAGTTTCAAGCTGCAATTGCTCTTTTCTAATTCTCAAGCGAATTTCTTCCTGTTCTATTGCTTCTCTCTTTTTCATTGCTGCAGCTCTTGCCAACAGTGCTTCACGTTCAGCTTTAATTCTCAGCATGGCAGAAGTAGTACTGGAAGTTTGGCTTACCACGGAGTTAGCTTTGGATACACTATCATGTGGCCTAATATCCTCTTCCTCATCTTTAAGGACATCTGCAATCCATTTGTTTGTGTCTTCTATAAACCGCTGAAATTCCGAAAATCTGTTCTCATAAGCATCTTGATCCACTTTCTTCTCATCTTCATCTATTAACTCACACAAACTCTTCATTAATCCGTTCATACTGTCTTAAGCATCTTTCCAACCGTAGCAATTCTTCATCTTTAATGAAATTAACATTGTGTTCATTTTCCTTCAATTTGGCTAAATCATTCTTCTGTTTGGTTATTTGTGCCAACTTTCCCTTGCGTTCTCCTTTCAGCCTGTGTATTTTCTCCTCTACAGCCTTTTCTGTGGGCTTTGGCGCCCTCTTTTGGTCAACACACGCAGCTGCGCTTTCATCTGCCATGTCATGTCACTTTAAAATCTTCACACAAAACTGTCACAATTCTTAATATTGTCCACAGCTTCCGATCTTCTTATGAACACTCGTTTAAAAGAGTCACTGATGTGCAGGATTTATTTATGCCAAGCTCTATGACTTTCAGGATGAAATATGCAGTGAATACTGTCACTTTTAGACGATGGCTAATAGAGTCATGAAGAAAATATCAGACCTGTTCCAGGGAATGTCTCATTCAGCCGACGACTCACTCTCTAGGTAGGCTACCTCTGGCTTCCTTTCTGTATTATTTTACTGCAACGTCGTTTTCGAACCTACTGGTCTGTTGTATTTGTTAGCAGCCGCTAGCAGGTTTCCCTCAGATCCGCCTGGTCAATTAGCTCGCCGTCATCAAGAGTGTCTTTTTTCTTTAGCGATTTTCTCACGCGGCTCGTCTTTCAGCTTCGTCGAGCAATCTTCTGAATTTGCTCGATATTATGACCATGTCGAGCAGTCTTTGACTTTGGATGTGAGAGCAACAAGCCGACTCACTAGCTTAGGACTTCAAAGTTCTTTTGTACTCAACACAAAACGTCAGTGAATAAAAGTCTTGAATCCAAAGTTCTTCGTTTGACTGTTTAATAAATCTTAAAACATAAAAAACTTAGGATATTTACTTTTCTTACAAATTAACTGTGCAGTTTTGCATAGGTCAAAAGACTGTGCTGCTCCAAAGTCCAGTGGCTTCTGACTGTTTCGCAGGGTTCTATTTCTTTCATACTAAATCTAACAGCCAATCAAATTACGTTATGCTACATAACTGACTAACTGTTTACATTCCAATTTTTACCTTTCATTTGCAACACAGGTTTTTTCTCAGATTTTACAAAATAAACTCAAAATATTATTACTTCCATAGAAATGGCTTCAACATAATATATATTCTAATAATATTTTCTTTACTATCACTTTTTATCAATTTAACACATCCTTGCTGAATAAAAGTATTGATTTTATTTAAAGAAAAGAAAGAAAAAAAATACTGACCCCAAATTACTGACCAGTAGTGTATATTGTTATTACAAAATATTAATATTTTAAAAACATAGCTTTTTTTTTTTTTTTTTTTTTTTTATTCATCAAAGTATCCTAAAAAGTATCACGTCTTCTGAAAAAATATTAAGCAGCAGAACTGTTTCCAACTTTGATAATGAATCATCATATTAGAATGATTTCTAAAGGATCATGTGATAATGATCCTAAAAATTCAGCTTTGCATCACAGAAATAAATGATTATTTATAGTATAATACATTTAAAAACAATTATTTTAAATTGTAATAATATATCACAATATTACTTTTTTTTCTGTATTTTTGATCAAATAAATGCAGGCTTGATGAGCAGAAGAAACTTCTTTCAAAAACATTAAAAATCGTAATGTTTCCAAACTTTTGACCTGTACTCTATATATATTTTTTTTTTCTTGTATGCCTTAATCGTGTTAATAAACATGATGTGTTACTAACAAATATTAGTAACACATCATGTTGGACTAGTGTAAACTTTACAATAAGTTTCACAAATTCCCTTAAATAACCCTTTGATAGTAGTAAGTCATGTTAATAAACAGTCTAAAAACATGAGAAGCATTATCAGTTGATGTTTAGATAGTTTCCAAGTTTACCAATAGCCCAAATCAGTGTCCAAATGGGGAGTTAGTATTGTTTATCCATTGTGTGTGTGTTATCTGCTAAATAAATGTATATGTACATACAGTATTATAATTAAATAAAGCTTATTAAATAAAGCTATCGACAAGCATAGTTCATTGTTAGTTCATGTTAACTAATACATGAACTAATGCATTAGTATACGAATAATTAAACATGAGCAAAGATAAAGTAATGCTGAACAGATGCGTTGTTCATTTTTAGTTCATTTTAACTAATGCTTTAACCACAGCGTTAACTAGTTAATGTGAAGAGATGAATTAGTAAATGTGTAAGTTAACATTAACAAAACATTAAGTAATCCTGAAGAGTGGAGTTGTTCATTTGTTAGTTCATGTTAACTAATGCATTAACTAACGTTAACTAATACAACCTTATTGTAAAGTGTTACCAAATAGGTCCCATCTGAGTCTGTTTCAGTATGTTTTAATTCATGCAGAAATCTTCTTTTTCACACTTACTACTGGAAGTAAAGGTGTTTCTTCCACTGAGTCCACAGTCATCCACACTGACGGTGTACACAGTGCATGGTTTTAACCATTCAAATGGAATTTTAAAGGGAGTTTGGTTAGATATTTGCTCAGCACGGATCTCATTGTGCTTATCCTTTATCCTGATTGTGTAAATTTGGTCCTCAGAGCCCTTGATATTCACCACATGAGCTGCTTTTTCTTTCACACTCTCCAAAACGCTGTACTGACCTGTGTGTAAGTGCATATGAACAGTCACAAATTCATAAGAAGCAAACTGTGTCTTGAACAACACAATTAAAGTTGACGTCACACAACAGACGCAATATAAGCAAATACTCACATGGGCTTCCTGTGGTACCTGAGAAAAGCACATATTAAAAAGTTAATCAGCATAAATCAAGCAATTTTGTCTCAATAAACACTAATAATTATATCAGAGAGCACAAGGGTTGTGGTGTTACCCGTGATGCTGGTGAATGTGTGTAAGGTTGAGGGTGGTTGTGTGGAGGTGAGAGGTGTGATGGTCATGATTGGAGGAGAGGTGATGGTGTTATTACTTGCACTTGGTTGAGTTGCTAGTTAATAAAATTGAATAGATAAAACTATCTGACCAGACTACAGATGTACTGCAAAGTTAAATTAACGTAGAAATAACACATTTCAAGAAGCAAATTATTACCTTGATCTGGTGATAGTGGGGTTTGTGTAGGAGTGTGTGAGGGTGAGGGGCCTGTTTCTAAAGGAAATGCAAGTTCATGATATTGAGCATCACTTTATGTAATTCACAAATATATTAAATATTGTACTAGTATTAGCATTAGCCATGATAAATTACACAATTACAAATTTTCACTAAACTGAAGCTGCACAATCTTTGACGTCAACAATAACATTTCCGGGAGGTATAACTTAAAAAAAACTGTATAATAATAGTGAAATATTTTTAATGTTTAAATACAAATATATAAAAAATATGTTACAAATTAACCTTAAAATTAACAATATAATTATCAACATAATAATGAACATACTTCATGGTACACTTTAATTATTATTATTTTTTTTAATGTGAAAACTTACTATAAACGCTACAGTTCTACAAACTTGCCACGTGTTTTTAAATGAGACTGTAAAAAGATTTAGTTCATTACAGAATAAATGATTGTTGGAAGACTACTATATATTCACCTACAAGCTTCATTATCTGACTGTGTGCTGGAAATGTTTTGTGGTGCAAAGAATAGTTACGAAAAAAAAAGTTATAACATTTTGATGTATATATATATATACACACACATCTTATATATATATATATATATATATATATATATATATACACACACACATCTTGTTATCTTTGTAGTCTTACATCAGAATGTTATAACCTTTTTTTTAAAACAATTCTCTGCATATATATATATATATTTTTTTTTTTTTTTTTTTTTTTTGACAAATGGTGTAATAAAGTATCATCGTCTGTTTATACATGTCTATTTATACATGTATAAGTACAAAGGGTCCAGTCTGATTTCATGTTCATGTCTTTAAATGTTGCAACTGAAGAAAAAAAATATTGTAAAAATATAAACAAGTCTGCAACAGATATTAACATTATTATTATTACAGGTATTAACATATTTCAACACAGGATAAAGTTTTCTTTTTGATTAACAAAAATGTTTAATATTATTAACAATATTGCAGTCTAAAACAGTTCTAGGAACAATTTTCTGAGTTAATCACTATACCATACATGTAGTTGCACAAATGGATTATTGCAGCTAAACATAAAAACAGCTTGTGTGACTGTTGAACGGTCATCTAAAAAAATGTAGATGGGCACACAGGTGTGAGGGACTCTACAGTATTTAAATGAAATATATAAAGCTCTCTCACTATAACTTGTGTGTTATTACACCTCTCTATGTGTCATAGGTTGTCTAAAATGTGAAATTTGTTTGGATCTCTCTCAGGCTTAAAAATTAAATAAATAAATAAATAAAAAATAAGTTCAGAGTGTGTGAAGTAATAATGCAGGAGTGTGAGTTTGATGCCAGCTTTATCTTTAGTGATATTTGTGTTTGGTGAAGTGGTGGGAGTGGAGGAGTCTCAAGATGCCACCAAAATGCAGTCTTCTCCTTGTCACTACCAAATACAAAGTACACCTCCTGATAAAGGAGATTCCTTGTCCATTACCTATGACCTCGCAAAGTATCTAGCTCGTACTAAGCTTGTGTCAGCAGGGCTTGCCTATTTTGATGATAAGCCCATTAATTACTGGGCTTGGAAATCATCTTTCCAGGGAACAATTTCCGGTCTGGTTCTTTCACCTGCAGAAGAACTAGATCTCTTAATTAAATACCTGGGTAAAGAATCTTCTGAACATGCATGGAGACCTAAAGCAGTTCATAACAGAAACCCAGCAGCTGCACTGATAATGACATGGCAGAGACTTGAGGAAATATACATCGTTCTCCAGAAGCAATTGAACATGCTCTTTATACTAAACTGGTAAACTTCCCAAGAGTAACAAGCAAAGACCCACAAAAGCTTCGAGATTTAGGAGACATCCTCTCTGAACTAAAAGCTGCAAAGCTTGAGGGATACTTACCAGGTCTGGCATACTTGGACACTTCTAAGGGAGTGAACCCTATTGTTGAGAAACTTCCATATAACATTCAAGAAAAATGGATGTCGTTTGGATCTAAATATAAACAAGAGTATCGTGTTGCTTTCCCACCTTTCCCAGTGTTTGCGAATTTTGTCTGCTCAGAAGCAAAAGCATGTACAGATCCAAGTTTCAGTAAGTTTCCTCATGCGAAATATGAGAAAGGAGAAAGATTTGAGAGACAAAGACAAATTCCAATATCTGTTCACAAGACTCAAATTAGTCCCTCAACTAAAGTACAATCTGAACACAAAAAGAGATCAGTTAGCCCGAACCAGATTTGCCCAATGCATGGAAAACCTCATCCTTTAAGAAGATGCAGAGGGTTTAGAGAGAAACCTCTACAAGAGAGAATGCAGTTCCTGAAAGAGCAGTCTGTGTTACCGTTACTGTTCTTCTACAGGCCATCTCGCCAAAAACTGCACCGTGGAAATTCAATGCAAAGAATGCAGTAGTAAACATAACCATTCAGATCTTCATCCAGGTCCCGCCCTCTGGAAATCTCAGGCATTTACCCCTACCTCAGAGCATGGTGGGAAGAGAGACCAATCAGATAGTCATGAGGTTACATCTGAATGCACAGAAGTCTGTGGAGAAGGTCTGAGTGCACCGTGTTCAAAAATTTGTATAGTTTCTGTTTATCTAGCTGGACACAAAGAGAAAGCGAAGAGGATGTACGCTATCCTATAGATGAGCAAAGCAATCTGTACGACCTACAATAATGTACAGTATTTGAAAAATAATGTGTTTTTTGAACATTAAGGCATGTCAACATATTCTGTTACACCAAATACACAAAATAATGATCTTTAAAAAAGCATCATATGGCCCCTTTAAGGAAAAATAGAGAAAGCAGTGTAACATTAGATTTCATACATACTGCTAAAGACACCTTGTGGTCGCGTTTGGTACCGCATAAATATAATAAAATGTAAACAGACTACAAAAAAGGAATGAATACTAAAATTCTTATTTTGTCGGGATTTATTTTTATTACCAAAAATAGATGCTTATCATTATTAACTCTATTACAGATCCTTAAACACGAAGCCTATAGCCTAAAAGTGCTTGCTTGGGGCAATCAATCAATACCTCTTGTTCAGTGATATTATGTTCGTGTGCACGGCATGATGGGATGGTTAGATGTGTGATGGATGATGATCAGTGTGTGTGTGTGTGTGCGTGAGAAAGTACAGTACTGTAGGAGTGTGAGTTTGATGTCAGCTTTATCTTCAGTGGTATTTGCAGGTGTGTATGATGCTTTGATCGGAATGGAGGAGTCTGAGTGCGAGATAAAACGTTTTTAACTTAGAATGTTTTGCAACCAAACTTTTAAATATTTAGTTTAATTATTTCTAGGAATTAAAAGGGTGAACAGCTTTTGTGGAGATTAGACTGACATTACTGCATGACACGCTGTACTTTACTGTCCTTTAAAACATCTGTTAGCATTACTATTTATGATTCATGTCTTCAACAGACTTCATAGGGAAAAAAAAAACTTTTAATATATTAAGATTAGCAACATTATAATAATATAACACTACTCATGACACAACTAATCCATTGAGCGCAGCACTGATGATACTGATACAGTATTTTCTGTGCGCTTACCCTAAACCTTAAAACCTAAAAAAATAAATAATAATAATAATAATAATAATAATAATAATAATAATAATAATATAAAGGCCCCACAAGGTTAAAATTTACTAGTATTACATCAGTGGGATTAGTTAGCTACATTCAGTTAACTTAAACTAACAATGAAATACTTTGAAAGTATTTATTAATCTTAGTTATTAATGTTAATTTCAACATTTTCTAATTCACTGTTTAAAGTTAAAAATTAGATAATATTATTACTGTTAATATTATTTAATATACCTGAGCTAACATGAACTGATAATCTTTTATTAAGATTAACCAAGATGAATAAAAATTGTAACAAATTTAATGCTCATTGTTAAAGTCAGTTAATGCATTAACCAACTTTAATTAATATAACGTTATTGTAAAATGTTAATAAAATTATGCTTTTATTCATCATGAAAATGTGAATATGCACAAAAACAAGGTTTGATTGGGTGCACAACCTTTGATGTCAACAATAAAGGACAAAAGGTTTAAAAGAATTACATTAAAAGAAATACACACACACACACACACACACACACACACAAAGATTTACATTAATTTATAAATTAATTTATAAAGCAATCTTAAAGTAACGTAAAAAAATATATATATGGTAAAGAAATAGTACAAAAGTTTTTAGCAAATTTCTGAGAACATTTCACGTTTTAAACTACATTTTGTAAAGATCTCGAACATCTTTACAGTGCTTTTCACTGACTGCTGCAAAAGAGCATGTCAAAACTTTTTTTCTGGGTTTGTGTCTGGGTTAGAAGTGAGTGTGGGTGAGGGGCTTGTGGTTATAAACAAGTTCATTTTATGTAGCCCAGTACAGGAAACAACTACAAACACATAAAAAATACAAACTCATACAAAAGACCCAAGAAGCTTCTTCTAGCAAGTCGAACACTTTAAAATTAAATCTCTTTAATTACCTCTCTATTTTACATGATAAAAGGCAGAAGTATTCAAGCCAGTCTCAGATTTATTACCTACTGAATTAGTTTTAACATTAAGATTTTAAATGAGAGAAGTATTTGCACCAAAACAACAAGTCAACAATAAAAGACATGGGGTGATAACATTGAAAAACTGTTAAATAACTGTATTAAAAGTATTTCATATTTGCATAGTAATGTGTAAAAACAATTAAAGATAGATAGATAGATAGATAGATAGATAGATAGATATGTAAAAAAAATGTATAAACATGTAAATCTCTTTCATTATACTGTATCACACATTCTTACTGACTATCCTATCCTTCAAGGTCTGCTGCAAGAGAGCTTGTCAAAAGAGGACAACTATTACCTGCTTCTTTTTGTGTCTTGTTTAGAAGTCCACATTTGCAACTACAAATTTATATGAAAGCAAATAACTTTCTTCTAGCAAGTTGTGCAATTTCAAATTAAAGCTATTTTGATGAACCCAATGTCTTGCATGTTAAAAGGTAGAAGTACTGAAGCCAATCTCAAATGTATTAACTTTTGCATTAGTATTACCATATTAAATGACAGATGAATTTGCACCAAAATATCAACAACAACACAAAACAATGTCAACAATACGGGCAGCAAATGTTGAAAAAGTTACCAAATAAAATTTATTTATAAAAATCTCTTTATCTAAAAATTTTTAATCTTCAGTTTTTTTAGTCAGTTAAAATACAAGTAGAATATACGTTTTAAATGATGGTTTTCCATTCTTTGATTTTTTTTTTTTTTTTTTTTTTAGTCAATAATAGTTTATACTCTTATAAGTGTCCGCTTGCTTGACATACATACATACATATATATACATATATATATACACACACACACAGTCACAAATTCATCTGTAAAATAAAATAAAACAAAATACCTGTTAATCTTTTTTTTTTAGGTTACATTTTTGTACTTACATAAGACCAAGCATAGGATCAAAACTAAGGGTCCGAGTGCAAACAATCTTGCCATATCCAAAGGTTCAAACATCTCTTCAAAGACACTCAGAGACACTCTCCCCTTTAGCTTTGCATTAATGTCCTTTCTTACCAGGAAGTTGCATTTTAAACTATGACACATAGTACTATGTCATGTCCCCAAATGGTTACTGAGATCAAATCCACTTGAAAGTGTGAACATTTCAAGTCAAATGTCATCAAAGACACTAACTGTTACATCATACATCAATTTCATGGATTAATGCATCACCAAAACGACTACTATATATTCACCTATAAGCTTTATTACCTGACTGTGTTGGAAATGTTTTGTGGTGCAGTGAATGGTTACAAAAAAGTAACCATAGCAAAAAAGGTTATAACATTTTGATGAAAGACTGCAAAGATATATATATATATTTTATTCTGACAAATGGTGTAATAAAATATCACCAGGAATGTCTATTTATACATTTCATGTTCATGTCTTTAAATGTTGCAACTGAAGAAAAAAATATTGTAAAAATGTAAACAAATAATCAACACCTAAAAGTCTCAGATGCATTACAGGTATTAATACATTATTTTAACACAGGATAAAGTTTTCTTTTTGATTAACAAAAATGTTTAATATTATTAACATTATTATGATCCGCAACCTTATCATGGTGGAGGGGTTTGATTACTCAAATGATCCTAAGAGCTATGTTGTCCGGGGCTATATGCCCCCGGTAGGGTCTCCCAAGGCAAAAAGGTCCTAGGTGACGGGTCAAACTAAGAGGAGTTCAGAAGCCCTTTATGAATTCTCTAAAAACGAGGACCATGACGAGCCCGGCCAGGCTTAGCCCGAAAAAGCAATGTGGGGCCGACCTCCCGTGGACCCACCATTTGCGGGAGGAATCGTAAGGGGCTGGTGCAGTGTGGATCAGGTAGCGGTCAAAGGCAGGGGCCCCAACGACCTGATCTCTGGACACGGAAACTGGCCTTAGGGACTTGGAATGTCACCTCGCTGGCGGGAAAGAAGCCTGAGCTTGTGTGGGAGGTTGAGAGGTACCGACTGGAGGGACTCACCTCCACGCACAGCTTGGGTTCTGGAACCACGCCCCTTGAGAGAGGCTGGACTTTCTACCATTCTGGATTTGCCCGCAGTGAGAGGCGGCGGGTTGGTGTGGGGTTGCTCATAGCTCCCCAGCTATGGAATTCTGTGCAATTCACAGTTTGTCCATAACGAACACCATGTTCAAGCATAAGGGTGTACATCAGTGCACGTGGCACCAGGACACCCTAGACCGGAGGTCGATTCGTCTGAACTCTGGCCATATGTCTTGGACACACGGGTAAAGAGAGGGGTGGAGCTGTCAACTGATGGAGGTCAGATTGTGTGAGTAATGCAGGAGTGTGAGTTTGATGTCAGCTTTCCATTCAAAGGTATTTCTTTGGTGAAGTGGTTAGAGTGGAAGAGTTTGACTGATTGCCTATAATGATGGATTGACAGCATGAAACAATATGTAAGCATGTCAAGTTTTACAAGTTGATACTGTATATACTTTCTGTCCCATATGTTTAATCAGGAACAGCATAACAGAAACAGAGCAATACTTACCTGCATCACTTTTTCCTGCAACTGTGGAAAGTGTGAGATAAAAAGACATATAAAACGCGATCATTATTTAATCATTTAATTTTATGATTAAGGCTGAGGCTCAATGAAAAGTGTTCCCTTTCACTCGGTCACTCTCAACGTCATGTCGGTGACTGACGAATTGGGATCTTGCTTCGAGAGACCAATCTACTTTGAGTGTAAACTAAACGAGCCAGTGCACATTGCCATTTGATTATTGATCACAGTGTGAGCATAAAAAGGCAGCATAAAAAATCAACACCAGCAATTCATACCAGATTTTAACTACAACATCATTCTGCTCCATCCAAGTCTCTTCAGTGAGCTACGAGTTCAACGAGCTCTTGGAAGCTTTTGGTGTTGCCAGCACGGTGCTTCAGCGGTGGTCATTCCTGTGTCAAGTGGGTTGCGCACTTCAGGTTGCACTACCCCCTGCTGTGTTGCAAGCGGCCATCCCCTGTCCGCTGAGAGAGCAATTTCTCTAAAAGAGCTTACACAGGTGCATCTTTGTAAAGACGACGGATCATCTTTTTAAAGATGCCGTTTCACCCCTGCATTTCTGGATGTGGTCATTACCTGGCACCGGGTGATGGTCATGATCACTGCCTCATGGGTTCTGGGCACTAAACATGCTGAGGTGGCGTTCGAAGATGAGTCATGTTCCCATTGCGGGAAGATGACCATCTCGGAGCTGTGGGCCAGGCTCCGTTTCCTCTGAAAAAAAAGGGGGGGTGGAGCTCCGTTGCCTCTGCCGTGATCAAGTGCTCGTCCTAGCAGCTGGTGAGGGCTGTTTCCAGCAGTAGCACGGGTGGTTTGAGGGTTACAGTGGTGGCAAACTCCTCAGGGAACCAACCCTCGGAGGACCATCGCTCCTCAAGTGCTTCACAACCAGTAGAGCCGCCAAAGGAACGCACTGGGCCCTCTTCAAAGAGCATGCCAACGGTATCCTTTGGGGCTCCTCCCGACAACTGGATGTCGATCACTGCATCGGAGGGAGAGCTCTCTGGAGAGGAAGATTCGGCTGTGCTGCTGTCCAGTGGCAAGGCCTGAATCGGATCCAGAGATATCGGCTATGCTTTCCCAGGCTGCTGAGATGGTAGGGGACGAGTGGAAATCGCTACCACGTCCCGAGCCCTTGAGGCTGGACGATGGGTTTCTTGGGGTGCCTCGCGCTGGTTCTCAGCATCCTGGCTCAGTGCCTTTCTTCCCGGGGGTGCATGAGGATTTCGCCAGGTCATGGACGGCACCTTTTACTGCCGGAAACCGATCTGCTGGTTCCTTCTACCTCAATACCCTTGACGGTGGTGCAGCTATGGGGTATACAGGGGTCCCCTTGGTGGAGCGGTCGGTTGCGATGCAGTTGTGTCCTAATACTGCCTCCATCCGGCAGGGCGAACCGTGTCTCCCCTTCCTGGTCTGTAGGTACTCGTCTGGCAAGCGATGCTTATGTGGCCTGTGGAGAAACTGCCACCGCCTTACATGCTATAACGTTACTGCAGGTTCATCAGGCCAAGGCACTGAAGGACCTGCACTCTGACCAACGAAGGTCACTGCGAGTTCTCTGAGTCACGCGATGTCCACACTTGTGGTCCAGGACAGCCATCTCTGGCTGTGTCTGGCTGATATGAGGGACACTGACAAGTTCAGTTCCTTAATGCCCCTGTGTCCCAGACCGGCCTCTTCGGTGACGCGGTCGAGAGCCTGGCGCAGCAGCTCTTGGCTGCACAGAAGCAGACTGAGGCACACACCCTGCCCCGGTGAGCAGCTGCTGCCTCCACCCATCTGCCGGCTGCAGCACCCCAGCCTGCTTGTCACCGAGGGCAGCCCCAAGCATCCGCCCCCAACACCATGCCGCATCTGCAGCAGCATCCATCAACCGGCGCCGTGGAGCTGGGCGTAGGCAGACTGCCCCACCCATCCTGGCCCCCGTCACACCTGGTGGTGAGCTGAAGAGCAAGAGGCCCTGGGACCGGTGAACCAGAGAGGAAGGAAGCTGCTCTTTGGGGGATGGTGAATGCACCTCTCCCTCCTCCGGAGAGATCTCAAAAGAGAGTGGTTTTCTCTATCTCTGGGTCCCAGGAGGGCATGGAGAGTCGCGGACGGCCCAACACTGGACCTCACTCATCCTCCTCCTCCACCAGCTGGCATCAGTGGGTGGTTCAAGAGCATCAACAAAGGCCCTACTCATGCACTCTCTGCCAACCTGTGGAACCAGGTAAGCGTTTTACCACACACTCAGACCCTTCTCCGGTCAGCTTACAAGCCGCCTGAGTTGGGTCCCTGCGTTCCACCTTGCTGCCCCACTGCAGGTACGGCGGTGGTTCTGTTGGTCCCGTTTTCACAGTGTCTGGGTGCCTGGTACCCAGCCCGTCTCGCTAGCTTCTGCAGACCATCTGCCTCGGCTATGCAATTCAGTTTGCCCGGCATCTCGCCCAAGCTCAGCAGCATCTGCTTCACTACAGTGAAGGCAGCCGATACTCCTGTCTTGCATGTGGAGATCACAGTCCTACTGGTGAAGGATGTGATGGGGCCGGTCCCTCCAGTCGATATGAGGACGGGGTTTTACAGCCCTTACTTCATTGTACCCAAGAAAGGCGGTGGGTTACGACCAATCTTAGATCTGCGTGTCTTGAACCGGGCCCTTCATCGGTTACCGTTCAAGATGTTAACACAGAGTGTGCCGAGTCTGTCCATTCCTGAGATTTGTTTGCATCAATCGACCTCATTGTCACCTTGCGCCACAGCTGCTGTACCACCGCTGAGTTGCCGGGTCACTTGGCTCCTCAGCGAAAACCTGGTATGCATTGCACCTGCTGCCTTTTTATGCTCACGCTGTGATCAGCTGCAGCTGGATGCAATAATCGCATGTGCATTGGCTCGTTTAGTTTACCCACTCGAAGTAGTTTGGTCTCTCGAAGCGAGATTCCAATTCGTCAGTCACCGACATGACATCTCAGTTCCGTTCCCTCCTCCGTTCCCTTACATACGTAACCCAGATGTCTCTTCTGTTTTTTATAGACTTTTCTACACCAACTATGCACTATTATAAGTAAGTGACGTGACATACAGCCAAGTATGGTGACCCATACTCAGAATTCGTGCACTGCATTTAACCCATCCAAAGTGCACACACACAGCAGTGAACACACACACACACACACACACACACACACACCATGAACACACACCCGGAGCAGTGGGCAGCCATTTATGCTGCGGTGCCCGGGGAGCAGTTGGGGCTTCGGTGCCTTGCTCAAAGGCACCTCAGTCATGGTACTGCCGGCCCAAGACTCGGGCCAACAACCTTAGGGTTAGGAATTAAACTCTCTAACCACTAGGCCATGACTTCCAACATTATGTGGCTAAATTAATTTGGTGTGATGTGACTCATTGCTTGAAAATTACTGTTACAGAGAAGAATGTAGATATTAGAAACGATTAGTCATTAGTGGTTCATCCGCAATTACAGGTCCTTCTCAAAAAATTTGCATATTGTGATAAAAGTTAATTCTTTTCCATAATGTAATGATAAAATTAAACTTTCATATATTTTAGATTCATTGCACACCAACTGAAATATTTCAGGTCTTTTATTGTTTTAATACTGATGATTTTGGCATACAGCTCATGAAAACCCAAATTTCCTATCTCAAAAAATTGGCATATTTCATCCGACCAATAAAAGAAAAGTGTTTTTAATACAAAAAAAGTCAACCTTCAAATAATTATGTTCAGTTATGCACTCAATACTTGGTCGGGAATCCTTTTGCAGAAATGACTGCTTCAATGCGGCGTGGCATGGAGGCAATCAGCCTGTGGCACTGCTGAGATGTTATGGAGGCCCAGGATGCTTCGATAGCGACCTTAAGCTCACCCAGAGTGTTGGGTCTTGCGTCTCTCAACTTTCTCTTCACAATATCCCACAGATTCTCTATGGGGTTCAGGTCAGGAGAGTTGGCAGGCCAATTGAGCACAGTAATACCATGGTCAGTAAACCATTTACCAGTGGTTTTGGCACTGTGAGCAGGTGCCAGGTCGTGCTGAAAAACGAAATCTTCATCTCCATAAAGCTTTTCAGCAGATGGAAGCATGAAGTGCTCCAAAATCTCCTGATAGCTAGCTGCATTGACCCTGCCCTTGATAAAACACAGTGGACCAACACCAGCAGCTGACATGGCACCCCAGACCATCACTGACTGTGGGTACTTGACACTGGACTTCAGGCATTTTGGCATTTCCTTCTCCCCAGTCTTCCTCCAGAGATTTCCGAATGACATGCAAAATTTGCTTTCATCCGAAAAAAGTACTTTGGACCACTGAGCAACAGTCCAGTGCTGCTTCTCTGTAGCCCAGGTCAGGCACTTCTGCCGCTGTTTCTGGTTCAAAAGCACACGCCTGTGCACGGTGGCTCTGGATGTTTCTACTCCAGACTCAGTCCACTGCTTCCGCAGGTCCCCAAGGTCTGGAATCGTTCCTTCTCCACAATCTTCCTCAGGGTCCGGTCACCTCTTCTCGTTGTGCAGCGTTTTTTGCCACACTTTTTCCTTCCCACAGACTTCCCACTGAGGTGCCTTGATACAGCACTCTGGGAACAGCCTATTCGTTCAGAAATTTCTTTCTGTGTCTTACCCTCTCGCTTGAGGGTGTCAATGATGGCCTTCTGGACAGCAGTCAGGTCGGCAGTCTTACCCATGATTGCGGTTTTTGAGTAATGAACCAGGCTGGGAGTTTTTAAAAGCCTCAGGAATCTTTTGCAGGTGTTTAGAGTTAATTAGTTGATTCAGATTATTAGGTTAATAGGTCGTTTAGAGAACCTTTTCATGATATGCTAATTTTTTGAGATAGGAATTTTGGGTTTTCATGACCTGTATGCCAAAATCATAAGTATTAAAACAATAAAAGACCTGAAATATTTCAGTTGGTGTGCAATGAATCTAAAATATATGAAAGTTTAATTTTATCATTACATTATGGAAAATAATGAACTTTTATCACAATATGCTAATTTTTTGAGAAGGACCTGTATATGAAGCTACGAGAATACTTTTTGTGCGCAAGAGAAAAAAAATGCTGGTATTACATCAGTTGTACTACAATTTGTTGAAAAAAGTCGTTCTTTTTTTTTTGCCCACAAAAAGTATTCTCGTAGCTTCATATAATTGCTGATGAACCACTGATGTCACATGGATTAATTCTCAGATCTCCTTGCTACGTTTCTGGACTTGGGAACATTTCAGTTGCATGCTGTCCATGCAGGGTCAGACAGCTCCAGATTCCATCGAAAATATCTTAATTTGTGTTCCGAAGATGAACGAAGGTCTTACAATATGAGGGTTTGTAATTAATGACAGAATTTTCCTATTTGTGTGAACTTACCCTTTAAAACCTAACATATATATATATATATATATATATATATAAGGCCCCACAAGGTCAACATTTTCTGGTATTACATCAGTTGTACTACATTTGGTCCTTGAAATGTACTGAGGTAACACTTTACAATAAGTTCAATAAATTAATTTGTTAACATTAGTTAACTACATTCAGTTAAGTTAAACTAATAATGGAATACTTCTAAAGCATTTATTAATCTTAGTTTGTTCATTTCAACATTTTCTAATACACTGTTTAAAGTTAAAAAATTAAAATTAGATGTTTATAATATTAACATTATTGTTAAATAATATAACTGTTAATATTATTTAATGGACCTCTGCTAACATGAACTGATAATCTTTTATTAAGATTAACCAAGATATGCTCATTGTTAGTTTAAGTCAGTTAATGCATTAACCAACTTTAATAGTACGTTATTGTAAAATGTTAATGAAATTGATGCTTTTATTCATCAAGAAAAGATGGATATACACAAAAACAAGGTTTGATTGGGTGCACAACCTTCACTTTCAGCAATAAAGGACAAAATGTTTAAAAGATTTACATTAAGTGAAAGTGAAAGTTGTGACATTTGCCAAGTATGGTAACCCATACTTGGAATTGGTGCTTTGCATTTAACCCATCCAAGTGCACACACACAGCAGTGAGAAGTGAACACACCGTGGACACACACCCGGAGCAGTGGGCAGCTATATATCCAGCACCCGGGGAGCAACTGGGGGTTCAGTGCCTTGCTCAAGGGTATTTTAGCCATGGGTATTGAGGGTGGAAGAAAGCGCTGTTCATTCACTCCCCCCCACCACCTACAACTCCTTCCAGCACCGAAACTCGAACCTGCGACCTTCGGGTTACAAGTCCAAATCTCTAACCATTAGGCCACAGCTGCCCCATTAAAAGAAAAAAAAAAGATTTACATTAATTTATAAAGCAATCTTAAAGTAACTTTAAAAAAAACAGGTAAATAAATAGTACAAACGTTTTTTAGCAAATTTCTAATAACATTTCACGTTTTAAACTACATTTTGTAAAGATCTCGAACATCTTTACAGTGCTTTTCACTGACTGCTGCAAAAGAGCATGTGAAAACTTTTTTTCTGGGCTTGTGTCTGGGTTAGAAGTGAGTGTGGGTGAGGGGCTTGTGGTTATAAACAAGTTCATTTTATGTAGCCCAGTAACGGAAACAACTATACAAACATAAAAAATACAAACTCATACAAAAGACCCAAGAAGCTTCTTCTAGCAAGTAGAACACTTTCAAATTAAATATCTTTAATTACCCCTCTATTTTACATGATAAAAGGCAGAAGTATTCCAGCCAATCTCAGATTTATTAACTACTGAATTAGTATTAACATTGGATATTGTAAATGAGAGAATTATTTGCACCAAAACAACAAAGTTGGGTGCACAACCTTCATTGTCAACAATGAAAGACATCCCAGATAGCATGTAGTAATCGGCCCGAGCTCGGCTGGCCCTCGGCACCCTCGTCTCAGACTCAGGATTGGTGAGTGTTATCCGGGCCGAGTGTGGCCCGCAGCTCGCTCTCGTGCGTGTGTTTGTGATGCGGCTGTAAAGCACTGGCCAGATTCCTGTTCACCGTAACTGGCCCAAGTCTGGCTGTAGAGTCCGGGTCACTTCTGGCAATGACTCGGCTCGGTTCAGTCATAGATAGTTACATCAACATATCAATAATTACCATAAAACTGTTTTAAAAATGACTTAAGACCTTTACAATATCTTATAATGTTAACTACACGTTTAATGTCGTGAATTTGTCAAAAACATAATATCTGCGATAAAAAAAATAAAAAAAAACAATATTAAAAGTGCTTTATAGGACAGAACATTCTCTAATATTTATAACAATAGCAAATTTTTATTTATGCAACGCAGCAGGTCAATCTTATATACATGTGCTTGCATGTATTCTGAACTCGCTTCATTGCGCTCTCAGGTGATTCATTCACCTTCAAATCGCGCAGCGTGGGTGGAGTCTCGTACCTGTGCTGTCTGCCATGTTTGTGCGGGTTGGATGCAAACAAATCAATGGATAATTTACCAAGAGATATGGATGTATGGACTCATTTCAATAAAACACTTCTGGTAAGTATCGTTGAGCATTTATTTTTAGTATTTTACTAGTCCAGGCTCATAAGCTCATAAAGGAATTCGCAAAAGTTCACCTCACGTGTGAGACAGCAGCGAACGCAACTTACTTGCTTTGTGCGAAACGTAAGTTAAAAATAAAAGACTGATATCTTTTTTATCTTTAATCTTAGTATTGTTGTGTGGGTCTAGAGTGTTTATGCTGCAGAAAACTGACAAGCAACAGTACAGTCTGCCAACAAACAGATGAGGAAGAGGAGGGTGATGGTGGTCCAGCATATACATAGAGAAATGTTTGTTTGTATTTTTAGCTTCCACATTCTTATTTTTGTAAATGCAGTTGGAACAAGCAAACGTTGTTTTTCCCATATTTCTTAAAGTAGGTGAGAGTGAAGATTTGTTTTAGTGTGTATAAGGTCGTTGTTTTCAAATAACCTCAACTAAATACATAATCTAGTTTCAGTTATTGTTATGATGAGAACGTACTGCAGTCATATATGCATCAGTATTTCTGAGATCATCTGCAATATCTCTGTTCTGCTTTTACAGATGCTAAATGCAAGCAGACTGTACATGTACAGATGCTCATCTCTGCCAAAACACACGTGACTACAACACAAACACAGCATCACAGTTCATCACTTCTGTTGCTTCTTCACTCAGGATGTAGAGACACACAGGAGTAACTGATTATTTCTCTTAACATGCTACAAATCTCTTTTAATATTTCTATGTTTTGTAGTTACCAAGAGAAGTGTCATCGCTGAAGGAATGGCAGACATTACTCAGACACTTGTGAACGCTGAACAGTGCTTTGAGTCCAAGACAGTGGACATCATCTTTACTATACTTCTGACTGAACTAGCAAGGAGCATTAGAGCCAATGAGAAAGTAAGTTCAAGTAAAATGTCTGCATTGACCATTTCACCATGTTATTTTCTGCAGTAACTGCAGGGAATATTAACTGATGAGACCTGATCAACAGCAAGCTTTGGATCTACTTAATGGCTATTTTTCAAGCTTTTTATTGCAGGGTTCAATTTTATATTTCTGCATAGCGATGACTGGTGAAAAGTGTTTATTCATTAACTTCAATGTATAGTTAACCAGAATTCTGTCATTTACGTTTTACCAAACCTCTGACTTTTGTTTTTCTGCATAACTCAAAAGAATATACTTTGAAGAATGCTGGTAATTAAACCCAACAAGTTTGACAGGTATGGACAGTATGAAGGGAACTAAATGATTTTAATTTTTTGGGTGAACTCTCTTTAATTAGCATGCTACACACTAAATATTAATCATGCTGGACACAGCCACTTATTGTACTGTCATTGTAGTTAGTGCTGTAAATAGTCTGTTAAATAACAGGTACATTGCTACAACATAAATTTAATGTAGTTCACACTGACGCATTACGTTACACCTTTACTAATACTTGCATATTATTTGCTCTTTACAGGTGCAGAAATAAAAGCTCCCAAACAAAGATGTCACCGGATTAAGAAGTGGAAAAACATGTTACACCACCGCAACCATAAATCCTGAGTGATTTGAAAATGGGCAACAACCAAGGAAAAGTACTCATTGTTTCTCTCAAAAATTATCCATGGTAATAGTTGTAAATGATTAGATAAATAAATAAAAGTACAAAATGTGTTTAATTTTAAAACTTTGCCATTTACTAATGTGTTGTTCAAAACACCAAGTTTTGGTGTCTCTTTACAATAAGGTATCTTTAGTTAACATTAGTAAATGCTGAAATTAACATTAAATAACAATGAGCAATACATTTGTTACAATATGCATTAATCTTTGATACTTTTAAAAAACAGCAACTGTTCTTTGTTAGTTCATGTTAGCTCTGATCAATTAAATAATGTCAACAGGCACAACTTTTGTTCTTAATAATGTATTAGTAAATGTTGAAATTAACTAGGTTAATATATTAACTACAGTTAACTAAGGTTAATGTTAAGTATTTGTAATGTTAGTTTAAATAAATGCAAGGGTAATTTCGCTAAATGTTATGTTTTATATATAGTCTGTATTACTTTTTTTTTCTTTTTTGCTGTAATTGCATAGATTTGTAAATAAATTGTTGTTGTGTAAATTAATTTTTATCATGCCAACTTAATCAAGTTTAATGCTTGATTTATTTGTAACACATTAACCTCAAAACCTTTTCAGCTTTCTCTTTCTTCAAGTTGCATGGTGTAGCGATACGACAGCACCCAAAATACTACCAAAAGCCCTATTTGCACAGGATTATAAAAATGACGGAGTTTGTCTGTGATCTTAATCCCGTGCGATTTGGTCATGTCTGTAATTTGTAAAGTAAAAATTCCCCCGCAAATGACCTACCATTTTTCACCGAACACCGACGTCTTTAAAAATATTAGTCCCGTGCGAATTGACATCTCTGTGATCTGGCCAGCATTTGGCGGGTCGTAGCCTAGTACTCAAATGTTATAACTATGCAATACAAGTTTAGTATAACACCCTTAACTATAAGTAAAACATTTTATTATTATTATTATTATTATTATTATTATTATTATTATTTATTATTATGGACTGAGCCCCCCCTAAATTTCCTGATTCATATATTCTTTTCTGCTCATAAGTTTAATTGCAAGGAGCAGAGATGGCTTACAATGGCCACGTAAAAACACACAGCAAAATACAAGTGACAAATGCATTTCTATTGAATATAAAGCGATTAGAGCTGATACTAAACAAATCGAAGTCTCTTTCTGTTTTTAGCCTATATCTCGGCTGAATGAGAAACTCTTACCATAGTCGAGTAAACACCAAAGCAAGGGCAAACTAAAGAGAGGCCTCATTTTTTAAATTTTTCCCCCCTTAAATCAATTCAGATTTTGATTTTTGGGCTTTTCTCTGCCTCGATGTTGACGTGGCTGAAGGGGCGGTTGCAATGAGGGGTGGAGTGAAATGGGCTAAGTGCGGTCAAAAACTGGACAGGAAAACTGCTTCTCTCTAGCCAGTGGTGTAGGTTTGCTTTTGACATTGAACAATGTGTTGATATTTCAGCTGACAGTTTGCTTTGTACATAGTTAAATACTGTACGCAGAGACTCACGACACTGTTCATAATCCTGCCGCACCAGAATACCACTCACATAGTTTTGCATAAAATCGAATTATATCAAAAGTATATACACTTTTGATGTTAGTTCTAGTGAGAAATCAGTATTACAGTAATTAAATATTCATTTAGTTATCACAAAACTGATGTAGTGGCCAGGATTTCTATATTGCCTAAAATATCCATTTTTTTTTTTGCTCCATAAAGATACTGTTTGGATTCCATTTCTACCACAATTTGACTTTAATCGCTCTATATTTCTTTCAATTCCAACATCTGAACCAACAAAATCTGCACACAAAATCTGAACTTTAACTAGAAAAGTTTTCAGATAAACTTTTTCTTTATTTTCCTTAAATGACAAATAACATTAAGTTTGCTGTGCCTGTTTGTAGATCTGCACAATTTGGGCACAAAATTGTCAGGAAATTTATGCACACTGAGAAAAAACCTCCTCTACACTGGAGAAAAACTTAGAAAGAAGTATTATTTCCCCTTTTTTATTGAAAAAAAAGAAAAGAAATCCTTATCCTTATTATCCCTATTGTAATTGTAGTTTTACTTGATTAGTAAATAATAAAGTAGCCCCTAATAAAACTGTACATTTACTTTATTAGGGGCCCCAAACATCACATGTTTGGTAAGAATACTGGCCTGAAAACGTCTACATGCCAATATTCAATTATAATCATAGCACCACCTTTTGGCAATAAGATATAACGTGCTTACACTAACTCAAACATACTGTACCATGTTCAAACTGAACCAAACTTAACATTTTTGATAAAAGTTCTGGGTTGAAGACATCTATACATCTATATTCATGTATAATCATAGTGCCACCTGTTGGCCACAGGATATGTCATATTGCCCACCGCTCTTTGTTTTCCTATAGCCACTAGGTGGCAGTGAGCCCATTTGCGAGGGCCCTTTCATCGCTGCTTGCAGCTTTAATTCTCCTCCTCCTCCTCCAATGGTGGTCTATGGCAGCCCTATGAACGGAACATTGGAAAATGATGAAATTTGGCACACTTGTAGTGTTTACCATGAATAGTGATCTGACCAATTTTGGGGTCTCTAGGACCAACTCTATAGTGCCACCACCAGTTCAAAACTCGGTAATAACTTTTGAACCCTTAATTCTAGAAAAATTGAACATAGTACACCTGATTACTCTACTCATGCTGATCACATTGAATATCTTACATTAAGTCTGCACCCATTACAGTAGCAGCCACTCTGAAAAGTACAGTTTTAAAATTTTTGGCTACTCCACCTTCCAATTTTGTCAATTTTTTTTCCGAAACTTGGCAGAGAAAATCTTTGGACCGAGCCATATGGAAATGGCTGAACAAAATTTTTTGACCTACTTATTAATAAGAAAAATATGATCTTGGTGTCTATGGATTCCTCAGGGCATGCAGAATGCCAAGGATATCAATTGTGTATTGTCTGAACCATGTGTCCGCCATTTTGAAATTTGACATATATATTGCAATATCTTTTGAATCATTTGACATATATGCACAAAAACCGGTAGGGATCGTGAACACCATGTCCTGGAGGTACTTCATAAGTTTAAAGACAGTTCCACCTAGTGTTCCAGAGACATAACTTATTGCAAAAATGCTTATGTTATTTAAAAAATAAATAAAAAATACATTGTCCAAATGATGTTTTAATATTTAATTCCCTGCTTTATGCCAATTCTGATGATGTCTCATTTGTCATTTTCCATGAATATGCCTGTCAGCCATATAGAATTGAATTAAAAATAGTTTTTGCTACTCTTCCTACAAATTTTGTTCAATTTGATCCAAAATCTGATTAGAGGATCTTAGGACCGAGCTGCACAGAAATGACTGAACAGAGTTTTGATATTCACTTCCATTCCTGAGAAATACATCTCTAAAGAAGACCGTGCCTGTGCTTGTTGATTTATATTAGTTATACTGCGTTCCAGGCAGGTTTTTGAGCCTGTAAATCATGACTTCATACCACGACTTTGTAGTGTTCCAGGCAAGTCACGCCAAACTGCCTGAGCACAAGGAATTGTAGCTAGATTATTAAATTTACTGCAACGTTATATTGTCCTAAAGTCTATTTCTCATCGTGTACCACTTGCATAAACACCAAATCCGTAGGCAATATTATCTGTGGGGGCTGCCATTGTTGTTTCGCGGGCTATGTGACGTCTGAGCTCTGAACTGGGAGTACATCAATCTAGTATGCGTTCATGGGTGGGAAGTCACGGGTTTGACTGCCCTTCAGGTGCACTTTCACAGGTAGAAGGTTGGAAAAACACAGGTTACGGGCTGCCTGGAACGCAGCATAAGCTAACTGGTTAGCATGCTAACTTGTTGCCATTCATTCTAATGTGACTCTTCAACTATCAGGTTAACCAGGTTAACTATCAGGTTATGAGGTGGCTAATTCGTATGAATTTGTACGACCACACTCAACAAATTCATAAAATTCTTGCCAAATCGTAGCCTACGTATTTTACGAGATGCACAATTCTTATGAATTTGTACGAATCACCTACACCTAACCCCGCCCCTAAACCTCCCCGACACTGGGGTTTAGACAAATCATATAAAATCGTATGAGTGAGCTCATACAAATTTGTACGAATGAGCCACCTCGTAAAATATGTACGAAATTGGTCGTGAGATCCCAGATAGCAAAATACACTCGGGCCAGATCCGTCTAAATTCTCACCTGGCGGAGACTCACCACTCGGCTTGACTCCGTCTGCCGCACGCGTCAATCGGGCCAGATGCAGTGGCCATCATCGAGCCGACACTGCCGCATCCGAGCCAGAATCGGCCCGACGCTGAAGTGCACAGCGCGCCGGACGTGGCCCGGATTGATTTTTAATATCTACTTTACTGTTTACTAATCTTTCATTTAAAATTGATATGCAGCCAAAATGTTTACTTTCATTGTAATTATAAATATATAAACATCTCATTATGATGAATGCATTTTAAAAGTAAAGAACTCACTTGATTAAGTTGGCATGAGAAAAAATTATTTACACAACAGTTTATTTACAAATCTATGCAATTACAGCAAAAAAAAAAGAATTAAATAAAACAAGTTACAAAGAAAAAAAATTATATATATATATAAACATAACATTTAGCGAAATTACCCTTGCATTTTTTTATACTTTAAATAAATGATGCTTAAATTTAACATATATAAACAAACACTCAGGTGACACTTACAATTAACAATAAGGTTTTATTTGTTTACATTAGTAACCTACCCAACATGGACTAACATGGCAAATACTTAACATTAACCTTAAGCCCAATTTATACTTCTGCATCGAACCTACACCGCTACGCCATAGGCTATGTGTAGTACGGCGTAGCCTGACACGCACCTCTCCAAAAATCTAACAGTGGGTCAATTCTATGCGGACCGCAAGCCTTGTGATTGGTCTGCTAGAACCCCTCCCTACGTATGTACTTGAGTTTTGTGTGTGTTTATGTGCACTTTAATATATTTTAAATGTTACACCTTCTTATATAAAATAAAACAAAGCAAAGAACAAGTGTCTTATCATTTATTATACTACACAGCATTATACATCACTCGTTGTCTGCGACCAACAATGTTGATCTGCCGTGGTACAAGTCTTTGTGGAGATTGAAAGAATGCTGTCTTCTCTTGTTCCATTGTTGTCTCCTTTTTGTAGTTTTAAATATTAATTTAATGATTTGATATTTATTTGCCGCCATCACGGCTATAATGCTTCTCTGACGAGCCACTTCTTCTTCGACTTTTGTCGTGGTACTGCGGGTTACACCAGCAACATTCTCGTGGACACTGTAGACTAGTGGTCTGCATGTGTACTCCACGTCAATGCGGACAGTGATGCAGAAGTATAAATGAAAACTGACGCATAGCCTATGGCATAGGTGTCACAGACACGCCAGGCTCCAACCCCGTCCAATCACAGCGCAGTCCCTCACCTGAGTACTGATCACACACACCTGCCCCTCGTCAGCACCCAATCAACTAGCACTTAAAAGACACTCTCACGCACACAGTCACTGTCCGGTCTCGTTCGCACTTAGGATTACATACCTGCCGACCTAAAGGACTTCCATTGGATACTTACCTGTCTTCCTCGTTCTCAAGTTACCTCCTGTGTCAACCGTGAGTGTGTGTGTGTGTGTGTGTGTGTGTGTCTCCTTCCCGCAACGTCTCTTCTACTCGGATTCTTCTAGGACCTTCATCATATATCATCTCAAGGACAGTATTCAGTTTACTCTCTCTCATCCCTCACCTCAAGAACACTCGCTACCATATTTACTCTGCTTTTGTCAATAAATACCACCTTACCTGTTATCTTCTGTCTCCGTCCCTTCTGTACTGTAACAGAAGACCGGACCTTAAAGAGACGGACTGACATTAGCATGAGCCATCCAGATCCCTTCCAGGACCTCGTGGACGCTTTGCGGCGCACACTCAATGTCCTATCACCTTCACCACCGGCGGGCACTTCCAGGAATGACACCACCACCACTTCACCTTCCGTACCTTCCAGTCCCATGGCTAAACCAGCGCCCTTCTCTGGTTCGGCGGAGGAATGCAGCAGATTTCTCCTGCAATGTTCGCTGGTCCTGGAGATGCAACCGCACGTATTTCCCACTGAGCGATCCAAAGTGGCCTTCGTCATCTCACAGTTGAAAGGGAAAGCACTTCAATTGGCCTATTCCATTTGGACCCAGAATTATCCTGTCATTCAATCATATACCAGCTTTGCTGACCACTTCAGGGAAGTTTTTGGTAAACCCACCTGGGATTCATCCATCGGTGAAAAACTTTACAATTTAAAACAAGGCAAGATGTCTGTGAATGAATATGCTCTGCAGTTTCGAATGCTTGCGGCCACAAGTGGGTGGAACGAACAAGCTCTGATAACAACCTATCGACAAGGATTGGATCCCCATGTGCGGTTGCATCTCGCTGCATACGAGGATACCATCGGGCTCGAACGCTTCATCCAACTCTCCATCCGTTTTGCCACTCATATGCAGTCGTGTCTCGAAGAGCACCAGGGCCAGCCGCAGCACAACATCTCACTCTGCCGACCAGAGCCCGTCAGCCCTCCAGAACCAGCCCACGAACCCATGCAGATGGATTCGACTCACCTGACTGGGGCTGAACAGCATAGAAGGCTGACCCAGAATCTGTCTGTACTGCTGATCTCCGGGGCATATCCTCTCCACATGCCCCATCCGTCCTCCTCGTTCTCTGGTGAGTGCCATCTTTCCTACCACTAATCAGATGAAACCACTCACCACTTTTGTGATTTCTCTTCCAGTCAATGCACTCTCGGTCTGTACAATGTCCATTGAGAGCCCCCTGGAGAAACGCTCTGTGGACATACCGCCTTGTTACGCCCCCTTCAGTGACGTTTTCTGCCCAAAGCGAGCCTCCAAGCTGCCCCCACCTTGGCCATGGTACTGTGCCATTGATCTGCTACCGGGTGAGTCAGTGCCAAGGGGAAGGATCTATCCCCTTTCCATCCCGGAGGAGAAGGCCATGGAGGAATACATTGAGGAGGCTCTGGCTCAAGGCTACATCCATCCATCCACTCCCCCTGCTGCTTCGAGCTTCTTCTTCGTGGAGAAAAAGGACGGAGGCTTGCGGCCCCGCATTGACTACCGAAACCTCAACCAGATTACTGTAAAGTTCAGATATCCCCTTCCTCTCGTCCCAGCAGCCCTGGAACAACTCCGTGGTGCCACTGTCTTCACCAAGTTGGACCTCCGCAGCGTGTATAACCTCATCCGGATACGCGAGGGGGACGAGTGGAAGACAGCCTTCATCACACCCACTGGACACTACGAGTACCTCGTGATGCTGTATGGACTAGTCAACGCCCCCTCCGTATTCCAGGACTTCATACACGAGGTGCTCCGGGAGTTTCTCCATAAGTTCTAGGCAGAACATCAACGCCACGTTGCGGAGGTCCTGCAACGCCTGACCTTCGAAACACCGTCACCACGTTGCGGAGGTCCTGAAACGCCTGAGGGAGTACCAGCTCTACCTGAAAGTGGAGAAGTGCTCCTTCCATCAGCCCTCAGTGCAGTTCCTTGGTTATAACATCGATAGCAGTGGCATCTGGATGGACGAGGGGAAGGTGGATGCCATTAGGAACTGGCCAATCCCTACAACCATCAAAGAACTCCAAAGACTCCTCGGATTCTCCAACTTCTACCACCACTTCATACAGGATTATAGCTCCATCACCAGTCCACTCACAAGCCTGCTCCGTAACAAGCCCAAGTCTCTGTCCTGGACCCCTTCTGCCACGGAGGCATTAGCCACCCTCAAGGAAGCCTTCACTACCGCTCCTCTCCTGGTACACCCCTGATCCCGACAAACCCTTCATCGTGGAAGTGGACGCATCCACCACCGGAGTAGGAGCGGTCCTATCTCAGCAGCAGGGGAATCCCAGCAGACTCCATCCATGTGCCTTCTTCTCCCGCAAGCTCAACCCGGCGGAGGTAAATTATGACATCGGCAACGGCGAACTCCTGGCTATTAAGCTAGCATTAGAGGAATGGAGGCATTGGTTGGAGGGAGCAAGGCACCCATTCCAGGTCATCACGGACCACAAGAACCTGGAATACCTGAAAATGGCCAAGAGACTCAATCCCCGACAAGCCCGGTGGGCTTTATTCTTTACCCGTTTCCACTTTACCATTTCCTACCGACCCGGATCCTAAAATGTCAAGGCAGACGCCCTCTCCTGTTGTCATGCCCCTGAAACAATCTCTGAGGAACCGGAACCCATACTTCCAGAGGGACTGTTGGTCAGCCCTATAACCTGGTCCGCTGAGACAATACCCTCCTCCAATGCCTCAGCCAATACTCCGCCGGGTTGCCCCCCTGACCAACAGTACATCACCAGGACACGGCGCACTCCACTCATCCACGCTGCTCACACCTCACTAGGCACTGGCCACCCGGGGGGTCAATGAAACCCTCTCGTTGCTAAAAGAATGCTTCTGGTGGCCCAACATGGCATCCGAGGTCAGAAGGTATGTGCAAGGATGTAAGGAATGCGCCATCTCGAAGAGCCCCCGTCATCTACCATCTGGCAAGCTCCTACAAGCTCCTACCTGCCCGTTCCCAACCGACCATGGTCACACCTAGGAGTGGACTTTGTAACCGACCTTCCCATGTCAGGTAACTGCACCTGTATATTCGTGGTAGTGGATAGATTCTCTAAATCCTGTCGTTTGATTCCTCTCAAGGGACTACCGACTGCCATGGAAAACTGCCGAAATCATGTTCAATCACATCTTCCAGTACTTTGGCATCCCCGAAGATATCGTATCAGACAGAGGACCTCAATTCAAGGCCTGGAAGGCCTTTCACTCTCGCCTAGGTGTGGCCGTCAGCCTATCATCGGGGTACCATCCACAGTCGAACGGGCAGATGGAAAGAAAGATCCAAGAGATCGGTCACTTCCTCTGTAACTTCTGTCACGGCCACCAGGACTCTTGGAACCAGTTCCTTGGGTGGGCCGAGTATGCACAGAATTCCCTGCGAAAACCATCCACCGGACTTACCCCGTTTCAGTGCGTACTCGGTAACCAACCTCCACTAATCCCCTGGTCAGGAGAGCCCTCGGACGTACCAGCGGTCGACTACTGGTTCCGAGAGAGCGAGAGGGTCTGGGACTCAGCCCATCACCAGTTACAACGGGCCCTTCGGAGACGCAGAATGACAGCCGACCTTCGCCACTCTGAAGCTCCTACATATCAACTTGGACAGAAGGTCTGGCTGTCAACCAGGGACATGCGCCTGCGTCTCCCATGCCGGAAGCTGAGTCCCAGATTCATTGGCCCGTTCACCATCATGGAGCAGATCAACCCCGTCACTTACAGACTTCAACTCCCACCGGAGTATCGCATTCACCCCACATTCCATGTGTCACTTCTGAAGCCTCACCATCCTTCTGTTCCTCTCTCCACAGAGCCTGGCGTAGCCGCAGCTGAAGCCCCCCTTCCACTCATCCTGGACAACGGTACGGCTTACGAGGTCCGAGAAATCCTGACACAGACACGCCAGGCTCCAACCCCGTCCAATCACAGCGCACTCCCTCACCTGAGTACTGATCACACACACCTGCCCCTCGTCAGCACCCAATCAACAAGCACTTAAAAGACACTCTCACGCACACAGTCACTGTCCGGTCTCGTTCGCACTTAGGATTACCTACCTGCCAACCTAAAGGACTTCCATTGGATACTTACCTGTCTTCCTCATTCTCAAGTTACCTCCTGTGTCAACCGTGAGTTTGCGTGTCTCCTTCCCGCAACGTCTCTTCTACTCGGATTCTTCTAGGACCTTCATCATATATCATCTCAAGGACAGTATTCAGTTTACTCTCTCTCATCCCTCACCCCAAGAACACTCGCTACTATATTTACTCTGCTTTTGTCAATAAATACCACCTTACCTGTTATCTTCTGTCTCCGTCCCTTCTGTACTGTAACAGTAGGTCCGATGCAGAAGTATAAATCAGCCTTTAGTTAACTGTAGTTAATATATTAACCTAGTTAATTTCAACATTTACTAATACATTAAGAACAAAAGTTGTGCCTGTTGACATTTACTAATGTTAACTAAAGATACCTTATTGTAAAAAGACACCAAAACTTGGTGTTTTGAACAACACATTAGTAAATGGCAAAGTTTTAAAATTAAACACATTTTGTACTTTTATTTATTTATCTAATCATTTACAACTATTACCATGGATAATTTTTGAGTGAAACAATGAGTATTTTTCCTTGTAACATGCCAATTTTCAAATCACTCAGGATTTATCTTTGCTTTGGAGCAACATAACTTCACCACATACCAATACAACTACATCATCCCAAAAGACATTTTATTTCTGCACCTGTAAAGAGAAAATAATATACAAATATCTATTAGTAAAGGTCCAATGTACTGTAATGCGTCAGTGTGAACTACATTAAATGTATGTTGTAGCAATGTACCTGTTATTTAACAGACTATTTACAGCACTAACTACAATGACAGCACAATAAGTGGCTGTGCCCATCATGATTAATATTTAGTGTGTAGCATGCCAATTAAACAGAGTTCACCCAAAAAATTAAAATCATTAATCCCCTTCGTACTGTCCATACCTGACAAACTTGTTGGGTTAGATTACCAGCATTCTTCAAAGTATCTTCTTTTGAGTTATGCATAAAAACAAAAGTTAGAAGTTTGGTAAAACATAAATGACAGAATTCTGGTTAACTATACATTGAAGTTAATGAATAAACACTTTTCACGAGTCATCGCTATGCAGAAATATAACATTGAACACTGCAATAAAATGCTTGAAAAATACCCATTAAGTAGATCCAAAGCTTGCTGTTGATCAGGTCTCATCAGTTAATATTCCCTGCAGTTACTGCAGAAAATAACATGGTGAAATGGTCAATGCAGACATTTTACTTAAACTTACTTTCTCATTGGCTCTAATGCTCCTTGCTAGTTCAGTCAGAAGTACAATAAAGATGATGTCCACTGTCTTGGACTCAAAGCACTGTTCAGCGTTCACAAGTGTCTGAGTAATGTCTGCCATTCCTTCAGCGATGACACTTCTCTTGGTTACTACAAAACATGGAAATATTAAAAGAAATATGTAGCATGTTAAGAGAAATAATCACTTACCCCTGTGTGTCTCTACATCCTGAATGAAGAAGCAATTAAAGTAGCAACAAAAGTGATGAACTGTGATGCTGTGTTTGTGTTGTAGTCACATGTGTTTTGACAGAGATGAGCATCTGTACATGTACAGTCTGCTTGCATTCCGCATCTGTAAAAGCAGGACAGAGATATTGCAGATGATCTTAGACATACTGATGCATATATGACTGCAGTACATTCTCATCATAAAAATAACTGAAACTAGCTTATGTAATTAATTTATTTACAAACCCGATTCCAAAAAAGTTGGGACACTGTACAAATTGTGAATAAAAACAGAATGCAATGATGCGGAAGTTTCAAATTTAAATATTTTATTCAGAATACAACATAGATGACATATCAAATGTTTAAACAGAAAATGTATAATTTTAAGGGAAAAAATAGGTTGATTTTAAATTTCATGGAATCAACACATCTCAAAAAGTTGGGACAAGGCCATGTTTACCACTGTGTGGCATCCCCTCTTCTTTTTATAACAGTCTGCAAACGTCTGGGGACTGAGGAGACAACTTGCTCAAGTTTAGGAATAGGAATGTTGTCCCATTCTTGTCTAATATAGGCTTCTAGTTGCTCAACTGTCTTCGGTCTTCTTTGTCGCATCTTCCTCTTTATGGTGCACCAAATGTTTTCTATGGGTGAAAGATCTGGACTGCAGACTGGCCATTTCAGTACCCGGATCCTTCTTCTACGTAGCCATGATGTTGTAATTGATGCAGTATGTGGTCTGGCATTGTCATGTTGGAAAATGCAAGGTCTTCCCTGAAAGAAACGATGTCTGGATGGGAGCATATGTTGTTTTAGAACTTGAATATATCTTTCAGCATTGATAGTGCCTTTCCAGATGTGTAAGCTGCCCATGCCACACGCGCTCATGCAACCCCATACCATCAGAGATGCAGGCTTCTGAACTGAGCGCTGATAACAACTTGGGTTGTCCTTGTCCTCTTTAGTCCGGATGACATGGCATCCCAGTTTTCCAAAAAGAACTTCAAATTTTGATTCATCTGAACACAGAACAGTTTTCCACTTTGCCACAGTCCATTTTAAATGACTGCCCAGAGTCCAGAGAAAACGCCTGCTAAAAACAAATGCTCAAAGATACTTACCAGAAGTGTTTTATCGAAATGAGTACATACATCTATATCTCTTGGTAAATAATCCATTAATTTGATTGCATGCAACCCGCACAAACATGGCGGACAGCACTCATGAGCACAGGTACGAAACTCTGCCCACACTGCACAAGTAGAAGGTGAATGAATCACTTGATAGCGCAATGAAGCAAGTTCAGAATACATGCAAGCATACGTATATAAGAATGACCTGCTGCGTTGCATAAATAAAAATTTGCTATTGTTATAAATATTAGAGAATGTTCTGTCCTATAAAGCACTTTTAATATTGATTTTTGTTTGTTTTCAAATCTTTTCACAGATATTTTGTTTTTGACAAATTCACGACATTAAACATGTAGTTAACATTATAAGATACGTTGAAAGTCATAATTAAATTTTAAAAAATTCTATTTAATTATTGCTATGTTAATGTAACCATCTATGACTGAACCGAGCCGAGTCATTGCCAGAAGTGGCCCAGACTCTACAGCCAGACTCAAGCCAGTTACGATGAACAAGAATCGGGCCAGTGCTTTACAGCCGCGTCACAAACACACGCACGAGAGTGAGCTGTGGGATAATACTCGCCGATGCCGAGTCTTAGCCGAGAGCGCCGAGGGCCAGCCGAGCTCGGGTCGATTAGTACATGCAATCTCGGATAGCGTTAGGTTAACCGTAAGCTTTGTTAGTATTAAGTTAGCTTAGCATGCTAATCTGTCTAAAATTCAAAGTCATATTTTTGTGCGCTCAATCTCACACCTAAACCTCTCTTCTGCAGCCTGTTGAATGCGTGTCAGCTGAGTGACACACTTTGTTAAGCCATAAGCCCTGAAGCCTTTCATTTTGTGGGTTCAAGTCCCGTGTGTTGTAACATTAAAAAAAAATTGTGTGGTGTTGTGCTGTTTTGATTTAGCCTGGGTGCCAGCCCGAACCCCGCCCACAACATTTTTTGGACGGGAAGTTCGGTCTGGACTCGATCCATTGAGGAGTAATTATGCTCGGCTCCCAGAAGGCCGAGCCAATCAAATTGCCAGGGCGGGCTTTAATCGATGATGGACAGGCTATCTGCGGTTACGTAAGATAGGGCATCTTGGAAGGTAGGCTCACGATCTCTTTTCTCTGAAGCCTCAGATGAACACGCTTTTTCAGCCTTGTCTCTTTCGTCGTCTTTCCATTTTTTAAAGTTAGTCAAGTCGCGTTGCAACCGTGTAATAAAGTTGAGACAGGGCCAACAAATGCGATAAGATTTATTTTCATTATTGTCGAGATCTAATCCTAAACAGAGAACTTGTTCGTATATACATGCACCTTTTGTGTTTCTCTCAAAAATGTTATTCGTGCTTGTAAGTACTCCGTGAATTCTTTTTACAACAGCGGCAAAGATCATTTACACTCATTACTTTCCTACTTCTTCCAGTTCCAGCGTGCGTGCGTGCAGTTGAACTCTGTTGACAACTATGCGTTGCTGAACATACGTCACTTACTGCGTTGTTCTGATTGGTTGTAGGTCTATCCAATTGAGTGCAGAGTTTTTTTTTTACTGGTTCGGTTAAGACACGCCCCATAATTCAAGTGCAATGGAGCAGTATCAGACTCACATTCTGCCTAGAATATGAGTATGACGAAGTCAGGCTAGTTTTGATTCATTTATTATCCAGATCAGCATTGTACAAATCTTTTTTGCTCCTGGATTTGAAATATATGGTTTTGTCCATGCCGAGTACATTTTCATTTGAACTTCTGTTCATTCTAAATTCATTCTCATGGATAATTCAGCTGTTTTTCACGTTCATTCAATTATTATTATTATTTTTTCCCACTCTGCACTACACTACAGGGCTTGGCCCTGTATCACTGCTTGCAGCTATACTTAAACAGTGCTTTTGTAGGGTTCAATAACTACCCAAAGTTAAGTTAGATAGTAAGGCGTTGTTGTCAATTAAAAGTGTTCTTATCCTTCTGCAAGGGTAATATACCACAAGGTTTAACAATCTTCCTTTCTTGTTCCAAGCATTCTTAGTATTTCTCTAACTTATGAGTCATGCTTCCCTTGGTTGGTTCTGGCACTTGATGGAGATCAAGTGTGTGCAGGAGTCTAGCCTAAGAATATTTATTTATTAGATTTTTGTATTTAAGCTCTTTCTTAGTCACTGCAAGAAAAACTACATTCTATCATTTTACTTTTTAAAGGGGTCATATGATGCGATTTCAAATTTTCCTTTCTCTTTGGAGTGTTACAAGCGCTTGGTGAATAAAGAAGATCTGTAAAGTTGCAAAGACTGAAGTCTCAAATCCAAAGAGATATTCTTTATAAAAGTTGAGACTTGTCCACGCCCCCCTGAAATGGCTCGTTCTAACATGCCCCTACATATCTACGTCAGTATGTGGGAAGATTTGCATAACACCGCCCAGATGTTCACGCAAAGAAAGAAGGTGTACCTTTTATTCTTGTTGTAGTATTATTGTATAGACACAGTGTCTCGTATAGACACTGTGTGTTTCACTGTGAAAGCGAAACTAGTTTGTTTGGCCTTCCAAAAGAGGACAATATTCACTTCATCATGCCTGGGGCTGATCCATGCTGGTCACTGAGGAAATACATCAACTTTGCACTGTGGATCGCCGAATCAGCTTTAACCGTGGACGAAGTGGAGTCCAGCCCGGGGTCGTCACATGTGGTTGCCGCAAGCACAAGTTACACTCCTTCGCAGAATCCACCTCAAGCCGCCCGCCTCTCCTAACTCAAGCCGACCGCGGCTCACTCTAGGCCTCAGGCCTCTGCTCACTCAAGACCGCGGTGTGTGACACTGTTTCATTGAGAAAGCGAAACTACTTTGTTTTTGCCTTCCAAAAGAAGAGACAACCAGAAATCATGTTTATATCATGTTTATAATGGGTTTATGTTTATGTCTCGTCACTCCGGCCGCACAAGACATCACAATATGTTAAGAGGTGTAACATTTCCGTCACTTGAGACATTCGGCCAATCACAATGCGCTGGATAGCTGGCCAAACACAGCACACCTTGCTTTTCAGAGTGATGAGCCTTGTAAAAATCTACGTGTTTCAGAAGGCGGGGCATAGAGGAGAAACAATAATGTACAGTATGTGGAAAATAATGTGTTTTTTTTTAACCTTAAACCACATAAACACATTTCATTACATTAAATGCACAAAATAATGTTCTTTTTAGCAGCATCATATGACCCCTTTAAACGAATGGCCTTCCTAACTCTTTTTTTTTTTTTTTCAAACTTATTTCAGTTTGAAATCAAGCTTCCTTGTGCTGTTAGCCATTGTCAAGGGCTGCACAATAAAACGCAATGATATCACAATAGCGATTAGGCAAAAGCTGCGATAAGTCATGCGCATCTTGTCAGTGAAGCATGGTTCTGTGAACAGCAGTAAATCTCCATCTGAAGGCCAAGAGGGCTCTCTCGCATGGAAAATTCTAATACGCCCCACACAAAAAAATGTGTAGTGGTAGCTGAATAAACAGAAGATTTAACCGCTTCTTTGATTCAAGGTGACTAATAAACACACAACTACGACAATATATGATTTAGAGTTCTTATTATAATTATTATTATCATTTTCATCATAATAAAGTATATAATAATGCAATGTTAATTGACATAGCCTTTGTCACTGCTTAGAATAATGTTGTGTGCCTTATTTTGTGTAAGAAGCCACATCATCTCATCATTGCTGCAAAGGTAATTTCATTTTTGTTTCTTTTCCATTTTATATTCATCATTTACACCTTGTTATTCCTTTGTTGTTAATAAAACCTTCTGTGCTAGCATCAAAATGTGCCATGGATTTATTTCCACTACTCAGACTCTCAGCGGAAACTGGCCACCACTTCTATAGACTTGAATCATCACAGCTGTTATTATCATTAGCTCTACATTTCTGCCATATAGACATCAACCTTTGTTAATTCTCAGTGAGAAATTTTGTCAATAAACTGGGCTTCCATCAGAACTTATGAATTTAACTTACTGTCACTGCGCTGAGACTGCACAGGTTGGAGATTCAAATGCAGCTAATGATGAGACAATTACTACCGAGGCTCCGATGCTCAGACGCAGTTTACAAAGCACTACTGTATCACACACTGTGCTGATGCTTAGAATAATTAGAATAGTTTAGAATAACCTCAACACCAGACAGAAACTTCAAACTTCATGTCACACCTCTATTGCATTTTATCATGTTCTATAGCTGGGGTTTCAGAAGCCCCGAACACCTCACACAAATTATTTTTCCTACTGCTCTGACTATAAATCACACACTTTTATATTTTAAATTAATCAATTTGTGAATCCATTGACTGGACTACGCATGACACGAGTTGGCACAGATTAAAAACTTTTTCAAACCATCCTTTGCTCCGCGATGTTTGGTGGAGAAACCAAGTCGGACCACCAAATGACCACAATAAACACCTAATTCACAATCTTCCAAAAACTTATATTAATAAACTGTTTTTCAGCACAATTTCATGAAAGCCTCAAACGGTTCAGAAAGCCTCGATTTCCCATCCGTAAATGCAGCTTTATTGGGACAAAGATGTGATCCAAAATACAGGCAACTGGTCAAAACACAGACAGGAAATTTAAACAATAAACAAGGCAGGAAACTCAGGCAAAGGGTAAATCCAAAAAAAAACAGGCAAGAGATCAAAAAACCAAGAAACATTAATCCAGGGAGAATGCTCAGAAATGCAGTATAACAGCTTAGTAGACTTTGCAAAGAATGACAAACTAAACCATGCTTATATAAGGTGAGCAGTAAGTGTAAATGTAAATTTTTGGTTCAATCAGACAGAATTCATTCTGATGGATGAATCTGAATGTAATGTATACATGAACTCTAAATAAAGTGATCTGGTTGATGTGCAAGGAATTGATGTCATGCACACACTGCTCAAATATAAAGTTTCTCACTGTTTGCACAAAATAACCACTCTCCTACAAGGTTTCTCTATTTGTTTTAACAGCAAAATTAATATTTATCCATTTATCCATATCCATTTATGGAAAATTTACATATAAACCGCTGTGCCGTGGTGCTCATATTTATCACACAGTAAAAATGTCCCTCCCTGTGCCCAAAACGGGTTGCCTGTGGATGAGTAACCAAAACAAGGACTGGTGGGAGGTTTTCCTGCTCCACTTCACAGTTGCCAAGTGAAAGGAGAGTTTTATAAAGACAGGACATGCATTTATACAACACTTCATTCAAAAAGAAAGAGCTGTTCGTTCCGCACGTCATATGCCATTACGCTATTTCTGCGTCTTTTCACATGTGCATTCCTTTTGGTTTCGGGGTTCAATCCGATCGAGTGTTTACATGCACTTTCAATTGTATTAGAAAAGGAATAAACCACCCCCTTCAATCCAAGCCCAATCGAATCAATTTAAAAATGGATGATTTGGTTGCATGTAAATGTAGCCACTGTTGTTAAGTTTAATTTTCGAAGCAAATGTCCTGGAAAAAAAAAGTCCTATATGATTGTGCCAATCATTTTTATGCTGGACAAACAAGGATCAGTTTAACAATGGATTTTCTCAAAGTTTGATTCTGAAAGAATGATCAATACCAACGCTTCATGTGTGAATGTGGTGCGTGTACCTTCGGACAATTCCTTTATTCATTTTTATTCATTTTCCGGAAGTGCACGAGCCTGAGTGACTTTGCGGGAGAAACACCGCCATCTTGTCAAGTTCACGAGTCAGGTAAGTACCACTAAATAAATGTTATTTTTTAGACTAAATTTATCGACAAAAACATACAGCATATCCAATATTTTTGAGTGGATATTTAGAAGTGTTTTATAAGTTGTGTGTGCGAAGAAAAAAAATTATATTTATGCTATGTTAAATGTATGTCAACTTCACGCATCAGGTAAGTGGAAATGAATTTGTACTTAGATTGAATTTATCAATACTTTTATATTAAAAAAGGTGTAAATGTATTATTTAAAACGTATGTATTTATACACAAACGTACAACATACATAAAAACATCTAATAAGCATTGTATGAATAGTCTATGTCTGAGGGAAATGAGCTGTTTAAGTGAAGTGAAGGGAACCTGGTCTTTCTTCTTGTTTAATCCTTAAAAAACTTAATGTCAACAGCTGTGCTCCTATAATGATTTTTAGGTTTAATTTTGGAGTGTTGTATGATATTTTTGTGTTTCCATGAAAGATATGAAGAGATCGCGCGGTCTCTCTTTTTAAGCCATTGATGCTTATTATGACGAAACGTGTAATATAAACCACAGTAATATGCTTATTTGAAGTTAGCATGGGCATGTTGAATGGGTTTTTGCATGTGCAAACTTTTGCAATTGTCCCGTGAAGTTAAAAGTCGACATTAAACGAGTCCCTGCACTGGTAGAGACCATGGCTTAGTAAACACTGGGACAACTGATCAATCAATTTGTAAAACATAACCACTGGTATTTATCAGCAGGCAGGCATATTATGATATTATTTTAATGCTGTTTAAGGTAGACTTATAATATGAAATGTGCATGTTCTGTTACAAATCCTTGCAACTAATGAACAGTCAACATCAATGCTACCTGTGTTGTGCGATGGATTGAGATTTTGTGTGTGCCTAAATAAATAAATAAATAAATAAATGGTTGCAACTTCTGTTTCATCACAAATTTTATTAACTGGTATTACGTTTTAAATGATATAACCCTTATGCATTGTTGGGGACGTTTTCGTCCACTAGGGGGTAAAGTTGAGTCTTATTTTGGCCACAACTTTCTCTGTGTTTCAGCAAATGGAATGATTTTTGGTGACAAATCTTATTTTGATACATATTTTGGGAAACATGCTTTGAAAGGGGTCAGGCTGCATAATCATTTCTAAAACTTCGGTACAAGTCAATCCCTTTCTCGTGTTGCTTGCCGCTCTTCTCACCATCAAATGACCAGCAGGATGGCATGCAAGTATTTAAATCCACGTACCTTGTTTTTGTTTAATCTGTACTTCTTACCACCATCAAAAGGCAGCAGGTGCATAAATACACTTACTTTGTTTTTGTTAACTCCATGTAGTTCTGAGAGCTAAAGTGTATATTTTGATTTTCTCAAATACATCAAGGTAAGTGCGGAAAGGTCTCTCTCTCTCTCTCTCACACACACACACACACACACACACAATCAATCAATCAAAAATGCAATCAAAATGGCTTTGCAATCAAAAAATGTTGTTATAATGGAAGTCAATGGGGCAAAAACAGCCACGAACAGTAAATGAAAATTAAAATCTAATGCTGCACAAAAACTAACAATGCATCAAAGCCAATGTTGTTACTAATCTTTGACATGCCCAAGACTGTGATAAAAGGTAAAAAAAAATATCCAGCCACAATCACTTTTTATATTGAAAACACATTTTGTGTGTTCCCCCACCAAATCAGGGACATCATTTGTGAACTTGGCAATTAAAGAGTTAAAATCTTGGATTTTTTTTTCAAACATTTGGTAGTTTTGATCAGGACTGAGGTTGATTAATAGATTTATGCAAAAAAAAAAAAAAAAAAAAAATTTATCTGATACATTTTTACAGCAGTTTAATTTAGTGGATGTTTTCATCCCGAACATAATGAAAGGGTAGTGAATTTGAACAACACACAAGGGTTAAAAGGCATCATTTCATTTCTTGAGATACATTGTAGTTTATTTCTCCATCAGGGTGTGGTCAAAGGTTTCATCTGTGCTTTCTCATCATTGCAAGTTTTCAAATAACGGCCAGTCACTTCTTCCAAGGCTCCAAACACAACATGTGACCAGACTGCTCTACTGCAACTGCATAGTGTGTGTCTACTTTCAACACTAAGATTTAAGGTAATATGTGTAAAAGTTGAGAGTGTTTACTACAATTAAAATGTGCTTTATTGTTCTCAGTGGCATTTATGCTAATAAAATCTCATTCTTATTCCATGGTCACCGTAGCCACCAGATCCAGTCTGTAGCCAGATCAGATGGTGGATCAGCACCTAGAGATGCCCTCGACAGCCCTGAATGTCAGCGGAGACCAGGACAACTAGATGAGCCCAAAAGACAGATCCCCTCCGAAGACCTTGTCACCTGGACAGCCATCGGGACAAGACCACAGGAACCAGACCAGTCCTCTGCACAATCTGACCTGTGTTGCAGCCTGCAATTAAATTGCTGGATTCGCCTGGCCAGAGAAGAATGATGGAGTTTTGGTTCCTTTGACACGATTTTTCGGTTTAATACTGTAAAGCTGCTTTGACACAATCTGTAGTGTAAAAAGCATTATGTAAATACAGTGATTGGACTTTACTTGACTCAGTTCAGTTGAACTGTAACACCTGGTTCATTTATTTTTTTCTGACTTTTGCCTCATTTTAAAGATGTAATTGTGAACAGTAGTAATATTTGTAAATGTTTGTTTGCAAACATTTTGTTTAACTTTATTAGTCTTTTTTAAGTTCATTAAACAAGTTTTTAAAATACATTTTTCAGCTATATTGCAAACGTTTGACAACTGGAGCACTTTAAAGGGATAGTTCACCCCAAAATGGAAAGTTGCTGTTATTTTATTGACCATCAATGTTTTCACCTAAAAATTTCCTTTACTGTTCAATAACTACATCTTGGATGGCTTGAGGGTGAGTCAATTAACAGCAAATTTTAATTTTTGGGTGAACTATCCCTTTAAGCCAGCATGTTTAGTCTGTATGACAAATGTTATACATGCAGATTGTTATTAATTAAAGGCTATTATGTGTTGTAATGTGTGTGTTTTTGGGTTATTTAATCTACAGATTTAAGATGTCCAGACTAAAAATGACTAATATTTAAGCATATTTAAATATTTAGCGGCATGTAAATCATTAATATTAATCATAATTTTTATTGGTAATACCATTACGTGCCTTTTTTTTATTTTTTATAAAATTTAGTTGTGAGTTGTCTTGTGTAGATATATGAGACATGATGATCATGCAGACTATTATGAAAAAACTATTTCTTCACAGAATTATTATTTTTTTTATCATGGGTCACTATGACAGGTTTAAAATTACATTTGAATACCTAACAATAAACCTTTATTTTAGACACTTAGCTTATTTGTGTACGATCTCTTAATAGTTTTAACTTTTTATCAAACTCGGCTATAATCTAATGTGCAATGAAAAGTACAGGTTTATCTCAGTTTATCTTTGTAAACACAGCTATCATGTACAGTCGTGGCCAAAAGTTTTGAGAATTACATAAATATTGGAAATTGGAAAAGTTGCTCCTTAAGTTTTTATAATAGCAATTTGCATATACTCCAGAATGTTATGAAGAGTAATCAGATGAATTGCATAGTCCTTCTTTGCCATGAAAATTAACTTAATACCAAAAAAACCTTTCCACTGCATTTCATTGCTGTCATTAAAGGACCTGCTGAGATCATTTCAGTAATCATCTTGTTGACTCAGGTGAGAATGTTGACAAGCACAAGGCTGGAGATCATTATGTCAGGCTGATTGGGTTAGAATGGCAGACTTGACATGTTAAAAGGAGGGTGATGCTTGAAATCATTGTTCTTCCATTGTTAACCATGGTGACCTGCAAAGAAACGTGTGCAGCCATCATTGCATTGCATAACAATGGCTTCACAGGCCAGGATATTGTGGCTACTAAGATTGCACCTAAATCAACAATTTATAGGTTCATCAAGAACTTCAAGGAAAGAGGTTCAATTCTTGTAAAGAAGGCTTCAGGGCATCCAAGAAAGTCCAGCAAGCACCAGGATCGTCTCCTTAAGAGGATTCAGCTGCGGGATCGGAGTGCCACCATTGCAGAGCTTGCTCAGGAATGGCAGCAGGCAGGTGTGAGCGCATCTGCACGCACAGTGAGGCGAAGACTTTTGGAAGATGGCCTGGTGTCAAGAAGGGCAGCAAAAAAGCCACTTCTCTCCAAAAAAAACATCAGGGACAGATTGATCTTCTGCAGAAAGTATAGTGAATGGACTGCTGAGGACTGGGGCAAAGTCATATTCTCCAATGAAGCCCCTTTCCGATTGTTTGGGGCATCTGGAAAAAGGCTTGTCTGGAGAAAGAAAAGGTGAGCACTACCATCAGTCCTGTGTCATGCCAACAGTAAAGCATCCTGACACCATTCATGTGTGGGGTTGCTTCTCATCCAAGGGAGTGGGCTCACTCACAATTCTGCCCAAAAACACAGCCATGAATAAAGAATGGTACCAAAACACCCTCCAACAGCAACTTTTTCCAACAACCCAACAACAGTTTGGTGAAGAACAATGCATTTTCCAGCACGGTGGAGCACCGTGCCATAAGGCAAAAGTGATAACTAAGTGGCTCGGGGACAAGAATGTTGAAATTTTGGGTCCATGGCCTGGAAACTCCCCAGATCTTAATCCCATTGAGAACTTGTGGTCAATCCTCAAGAGGCGGGTGGACAAACAAAAACCCACTAATTCTGACAAACTCCAAGAAGTTATAATGAAAGAATGGGTTGCTATCAGTCAGGATTTGGCCCAGAAGTTGATTGAGAGCATGCCCAGTCGAATTGCAGAGGTCCTGAAAAAGAAGGGCCAACACTGCAAATACTGACTCTTTTGCATAAATGTCATGTAATTGTCGATAAAAGCCTTTGAAACGTATGAAGTGCTTGTAATTATATTTCAGTACATCACAGAAACTACTGAAACAAAGATCTAAAAGCAGTTTAGCAGCAAACTTTTTGAAAACATATCCAAACATATTGAAGCCAAATTGTTCAGGAAATCAGAAATAAATACACAACTTCATTTTGCAAATAAAAGAATGTTAATGTTGTACATGTTATAACAATTTTTTATTTTTATTTTTTTCTGCCAATGCATGCGTCAAAAGCATGACTGGCACAGACAAATAATGTTAATTAAATACAAATCTCACAGTGAGCTTTCAAAAACCAGACGCCATACACGCTCACAGAAGCTGGTAAAAATAAGAACATACCGCTATATTTTCTAATTATTTTCATACTTCCCCCAAAACAATTTGAGTTCTGTCATCACTCACCCTTAAAATGCTCCGAACCATGTAAGACTTTCGTTCATCTTTGAAAGAAGATATTCTGATTGTGCTTCTAGTCCTATTATGATCGGATTAGGGTCCATGTAAACGCAGCTGGTGTGTTGTTTGAATTTAAACACAAGTAAACGCAACTGGGTTTTTTATTTATTTATTTATTTTTTATAAAGCAGATATGATGTTAAAATCCTTGTGGGAATTTCAGTAGTAGCTTTAACGTATCATGTAATGGACAACAGCCTAATCAACCAAAGTATAACGTTTTAAAGTGGTCATATGATGCTGCTAAAAAGAACATTATTTTGTGTATTTGGTGTAATGAAATGTGTCTATGCGGTTTAAGGCTAAAAAACACATTATTTTCCACATACTGTACATTATTGTTTCTCCTCTATGCCCTGCCTTTCTTAAACGCGTTGATTTTTACAAAGCTCATTGCTCTGAAAAGCGAGGTGTGCTCTGATTGGCCAGCTATCCAGTGCGTTGTGATTGGCCGAATACCTCAAGCATGTGATAGAAATGTTACATCTCTTAAAGGGATAGTTCACCCAAAAATGAAAATTTGATGTTTATCTGTTTACCCCCAGGGCATCCAAGATGTAAGTGACTTTGTTTCTTCAGTAGAACACAAATTATGATTTTTAACTTCAGCTGTTGGAGTCTCTCAGTCGTATAATGCTTGGCAATGGTAACAGAATCTATGAGTAAAAAAAAAAAAAAACATGCACAGACAAATCCAAATTAAACCCTGCAGCTCGTGACAATACATTAATGAAAAAAAAAAAAAAATCGATCTGTCCAAGAAACAAAACAAAAATTATTAATATGTTTGTTTTTTTTTGTTTACCTCTGATTCACACAATATCAGAACTCTTGTGAACGCACATACACAGCAGCAGGTGCCTGAGGCACCTTCTTCTTCTTCTTGCTTTATGGCAGATCACAGACTTATAAGTGCTTATATACACAGACTTATAACGGATCAGAGTGTGTCTGCCTCCCGAACAATGTTAGGTAGGTTATTTCCTCAGCGACCAGCATGGATCAGCCCCAGGCATGATGACGCGGATATCATCCTCTTTTGGAAGGCCAAACAAACTAGTTTCGCTTTCACAGTGAAACACATAGCGTCTACATGACATGACGGCGGCGGCAAACAATACTACAACGAGAATAATAGGTACACCTTCTTTCTTTGCGTGAACATCTGGGCGGTGTTATGCAAATCTTCCCACGTACTGACGTAGATATGTGGGGGTGTGTTAGAATGAGCCGTTTCAGGGGGGCGTGGTTAACTTTTATAAAGAATATCTCTTAGGATTTGAGACTTTAGTCTTTGCAACTTTACAGATCTTCTTTATGCACCAAGAGCTTGTAACACTCCAAAGAGAAAGGAAAACTTGAAATCGCATCATATGACCCCTTTAAGTAAAACTGAACTGAAACATATTAAACAACATATTTTAAGCATTGCAATGCTTAATAATAGTTGACAAACATTTGTACATTGTAATTTTTTTTTAAATATTGTACTTTTCCAAATATAAAAATTATAAATACATAAATATTTAAAATGTATTGCAGTAGGCCTACACATTGTTGTAAACTACATTAAAATCCCACTAAAAGTGTAATCATTTTGTTATGTTCTTGCACAAAGTAGGCATAAAATATACTTTAAGTAAGAGTAACATAAGTGTGTTTTTCAGATAAATGCTGTTCTTCTGAACTTTCTATTCATCATAGAAAGCTGAAAAAAAGAATGTTTTTGAGCAGCAAATCAGAATATTGGAATTATTTACTGGAGTAATGATGCTAAAAATTCAGCTTTGATCACAAAAATAAATCACATTTGAAAATATATTATTATATTAAAAATATAAAACATACATTTTAAATGGTAAACATATTTGAAAATGTTACTGTTTCCGCTGTACTTTGGATCAAACAAATGCAGGCTTGGTGAGCAGAAGAGAATTCTTTCAAAAACATTACAAATCTTACTCTTCAAAAACTTTTGACTGTAATTTATTTATTTATTTAATTGTACAGGTTTTTTTTTTTTTTAAAGAAAATTGTTAATCACCTCTATTTCTTGAAAAAATGTTTTGCTGGGGTAAAACAATAACAGCTAGAACTAAAAGTTGTGCTTCCTTTGGATATCAGGTCATTCTTTACTGATGGTATCCTGGTTTAAACATTTACACAGTAATTCTCCATAACTTTGCTGCCATTCATATTCACATCTTGGTCTGTTGTTTCGTCTTCATTCTTTGTAAATTTGTTCTGACCTGTGTGTAAGTGTAAATGAACATTCACAAATTCAGAAGAAGCTAACTATATGTCCTGAACAACACAATCAGACAGGTGCATTAAAATATCTATAATAAAGTGTCACAGCATTAGACATGATTAAAAATATAAATGTTTTGGAAAAATTTGATCTTTTAAATGAATAAATTACTGCTAAAATCACAATAGAAACCAAAAGCAATTATAATGAAACCAAAGATGTTGAATAACAATGAACATAATTATAAAATAAATGTAGCGTTTAATATATAGGTGTTCCTGTGGCTTAGTGGTAGAGTATTATGTTAGCAGCACAAAAGGTTATGCGTTTCATTCCCAGGGAACACGTTAGGTAAAAAAAAAAAAATGTTAGCCTGAGTAAGTCACTTAGGATAAAAAATTTATAAATGTAAATATTATATTCATATATATTTTTAAGTGTACCTTAAGAGTCTAAATACTTTTTAGGGTCAATGTATTGTACATTTAAATACATGTAAAAATCTTTTTTTTTTTTTTTTTTTTTTTTTTTTTGCTAGTTATCATGACATTATTGGTGAATATTCCCAGGTGTGCAGGAGAGAAAGAAAGAAAAACTTTGAACCAGTGCTGTCTGTATAATAGGAGCTCACCGCATTTTATTTTGAAGGACAGCTCATTACTCTTGATGTGTTGTTTCTCGTAAGGATATTCTCCAGTGCAGGTGTACTCTGTGTCTGGTAATAATGACACTGGGGTATTTAAACCATAAATTGTGCTGTTTCCTGACAAATAAAGAAGAGAAAATTCATTCATCATCTGCTTGTTTGTTGAATCATCAATGAAAATATAATATGATTACAATAAAAAATATGTGAATATGAATTCACAGTGCCATCGAAACATTTCCAGTACTTACTGTTCTCATTATTGATGCAGTTGATGATAAGCAGTGCAGCATTACATCGTGCTGGTTTATTCATCCATTCAAACTGAGAGGGAATAGTTTCGTTGAAGTTTATGTGAGGCTTGACTGAAACAAAAACATTCAGTTGATTAAAAAAATAAAATAAGAACAAACAGATCAAACTTTTCATGGCACATCACAAACACGTCAGTAGCAAACAGGAAAAATTACAATGAATTTGAATTAAGGCAGCAAACATGCAGTATTAAAACGCAAGTTAAAAAAAATTAATGTTACACAAAACATGTGACTTGTTTCACAGAAACTGTTTTTTTTTTTTTCAGAAACAGATAATAAAAATCAGTATTTGATGTGTGTAATGTATATCATTACATTAAATACATTAATTTGTCAGTAAAATTCCAGTTGGGCCTCCTGTGTGTTGTGAGCAATTCAAATTCACACTCAAGAACTGAAAAACAGTCAATTCTACATCATAAGTGAGAGTGTGATTGCTTAAACATTCAACATTATTCTACAGACATTTCATCTGTGTTTAAACAGCAGAAAAAATTGAGCATGTTTTTCACGTTGAAAACTAAACTGAATAATGATACATCTGTTTAGTTTATTAAATACCAACCTGGGGGCAGAGCAACATTCATTGTGTAGGTACATGTGTCCAGTACAACGGTGTGTGTGGAGGCACAAGAGTTTTGCTCCGTTATTTCAACACATTCAGTCAGATTCCATTGAATACCAGTGAATACTCCTTTCAAACACACTTTATTATCAGTCACACTTGTCACAACAGTTTTTGAAACAGTTTCTCCATTTTCTGAAATAAGAGATAAATATAAATACACATTACTTCACAATATCTATTCAGCAACATAATACAAATACACAGTTCAAAAGCCTCACATATAATAATTGCTGTTGCTCTCTATGCTGTCAAAAGAAATAATAAAAAGTCCCCAAAGAGTATTTGGAGACTTAAAAATCACATTTAAAAATAACTTTCATTGCATTATGTAACAAAATATCAATCTGTTAAGCGTAAACAAATAAGACAATTTTAAGTGTGAGGTCACTGTAAAATATGTCTCATCTGAATCTATTTCAGTATGTTTTTATTTATGCAGAAATCTTCTTCTTCACACTTACTACTGGAAGTAAAGGTGTTGCTTCCACTGAGTTCACAGTCATCCACACTGACGGTGTACACAGTGCATGGTTTTAACCATTCAAATGGAATTTTGAAGGGAGTTTGGTTAGATATTTGCTCAGCACGGATCTCATTGTGCTTATGCTTTATCCTGATTGTGTAAATTTGGTCCTCAGTGCCCTTGATATTCACCACATGAGCTTCTTTTTCTTTCATACTCTTCAAAACGCTGTACTGACCTGTGTGTAAGTGCATATGAACAGTCACAAATTCACAAGCAGCAAACTGTGTCTTGAACAACACAATTAAAGCTGACTTCACACAACAGGCGCAATATAAACAAATACTCACATGGGCTTCCTGTGGTATCTGAGAAAAGCACATATTTAAATGTTAATCATCAAAAATCAAGCAATTTTGTCCCAATAAACATCAATCATTTGTTCAGAGAACACAAGTGTTGTGGTGTTACCCGTGATGCTGGTGAATGTGTGTAAGGTTGAGGTGGGTTGTGTGGAGGTGAGAGGTGTGATGGTCGTGATTGGAGGAGAGGTGATGGTGTCATTACTTGGTTGAGTTGCTAGTTGATAAAAGTTAATAGTTAAAACTATCTGACCAGACTACAGATGTACTGCAAAGTTTAATTAACGTAGAAATAACACATTTCAAGAAGCAAATCATTAACTTGATCTGGTGATAGTGGGGTTTGTGTAGCAGTGTGTGAGGGTGAGGGGCCTGTTTCTAAAGGAAATGCAAGTTCATGATAATCACTTTATGTAATTCACAAATATATTAAATATTGTACTAGTATTAGTATTAGTCATGGTAAATTACACAATTACAAATTTACACTAAATTGAAGCTGCACAATCTTTCACATCAACAATAACATTTACGAGAACTATAACTTGAAAAACTGTGAAATATTAGTGAATATATTTACAATATAATTATCAACATAATAATGAACATACTTCATGGTACATTTTTAATTATTATTATTATTTTTGTTTAAATGTGAAAAATAACTATAAACGCTACATTTCTACAAACTTGCCACGGGTTTTTAAATGAGACTGTAAAAAGATTTAGTTCAGTACAGAATAAATGATTGTTGGAAGACTACTATATATTCACCTACAAGATTCATTACCTGACTGTGTGCTGGAAATGTTTTGTGCTGCTAAGTCTTTGGTTCTTTTCATTGTGATGATTTTGACTCACATTTAACAAAACCCCACAAATTCACCTCAAGAAATAAGAATACTTCATAACACCAAAAAAAAAAAAAAAAAAAATTAGTGAATTGTTGGTGTTCTGTATGTTCATTTACTGTACATGTACTCAATACTTGGTAGGGGCTCCTTTTGCTTTAATTACTGACTCAATTCGGCACGGCATGGAGGTGATCAGTTTGGGCCACTGCTGAGGTGGTATGGAAGCCCAGGTTTCTTTGACAGTGGCCTTCAGCTCATCTGCATTTTTTGGTCTCTTGTTTCTCATTTTCCTCTTGGTAATACCCCATAGATTCTCTCTGGGGTTCAGGTCTGGTGAGTCTGCTGGCCAGTCAAGCACACCAACACCATGGTCATTTAACCAACTTCTGGTGCTTTTGGCAGTGTGGGCAGGTGCCAAATCCTGCTGGAAAATGAAATCAGCATCTTCAAAAAGCTGGTCAGCAAAAGGAAGCATGAAGCGCTCCAAAATTTCTTGGTAAACGGGTGCAGTGACTTTGGTTTTCAAACAGCACAATGGACCAACACCAGCAGATGACACTGCACCCCAAATCATCACATTCAGTTTAGTTTTCTACGTGAAAAACATGCTCAATTTTATCTGCTGTTTAAACAGATTAAATGTCTGTAGAATAATGTTGAAACTTAACACTGGACTTCAAGCAACTTGGATTATGAGCTTCTCCACCCTTCCTCCAGACTCTAGGACCTTGGTTTCCAAATGAAAGGCCTTGGTTTCCAAATGACAGTCCAATTCTTCTTCTCCTTAGCCCAGGTAAGACGCCTCTGACGTTGTCTGTGGTTCAGGAGTGGCTTAACAAGAGGAATACGACAATAGGAATACGACTGTAGCCAAAACAACAGGAATACAACTGTAGCCAAATTCCTTGACACGTCTGTGTGTGGTGGCTCTTGATGCCTTGACACCAGCCTCAGTCCATTCCTTGTGAAGTTCACTCAAATACTTGAATCAATTTTGCCTGACAATCCTCATAAGGCTGCGGTTCTCTCGGTTGGTTGTGCATCTTTTTCTTCCACACTTTTTCCTTCCACTAAACTTTCTGTTAACATGCTTGGATAAAGCACTCTGCGAACAGCCAGCTTCTTTAGCAATGAATGTTTGTAGATTAAAATCAGAAAAGCTAAAGCAAACTATTATAACCCTGACAACTGTAAGATCAGCAGTCATCCCCATGATTGTGTAGCCTAGTGAACCAAACTGAGAGACATTTTGAAGGCTCAGGAAACCTTTGCAGGTGTTTTGAGTTGATTAGGTGATTGGCATGTCACCATATTCTAATTTGTTGAGATACTGAATTGGTGGGTTTTTGTCAAAATCATCACAATTAAAAGAACCAAAGACTTAAACTACTTCAGTCTGTGTGCATTGAATTTATTTAATAAACGAGTTTCACAATTTGAGTTGAATTACTGAAATAAATTAACTTTTCCAAGACATTCTAATTTATTGAGATGCACCTGTATATATATTGGTATTTTGTATTTGGATTAAACAAATAAAGTGAATATAAGCATGTAGGCAAATTTTATGTGCAAAAAAGTGTTAAAATCACATTAAATTGTAACATTGTAACATTGCAATCTAAAAAAAAATAATTTTAAGGCAGAAGTTAAAGTTAATAAACTAAAAATGAAAATAATAAAAATCACAGTCTAATTGAGTAAAAAGGCTATTTTGATTACCCCATTACACTTTACAGATAGTGATATCATACAAATTCACTTACTTGTAGGTTTAAAATTCTAGATATGTCACATTTATTGTCAAACTACAAATATTTCAGCAAAATCTATATTTTAGTCAGAGTTGTTGTTCATTGAGCTCTGTCTGTTTGACGCGCATGTGTGTGGCTGCGCTCGTTCTAAATGAAATCTGTGGAGTTTAGCGGATGATGCGTTCAAGTCCTCCTCGGACGTTTGTATGAGTTGACAAGTCGAAATTACGACGTCGGGTGTGTTCAAGTCACTTTGTTGGTGTCACTGGTGTTGTCAGACCAGAATCACAGAATAATAGTAATAAAATGATAGGATTTTTTTTCCCCGGATTTCATTAACTACAGTAGCTGCATAACAAGAACATAACCAATTTAAGTTTGTACAATATTGATTTCAACACAAATTTACCATCAACAACAGACGCTGCATCCATCGATTCCGCCATGTTTCTCGTTGACACGCCCCCAACTCGGAAACTCTGAGCTTAAAATTCAGAGTTTCCTACTCATAATTACCACTAGAGCCCGTCTACGGAGAGCCTTCCCACTCCCTATTAAGTCCTATTGTACCGAATTTTGGTTGCAGT